>NC_081552.1:61551554-61675216 GCF_963082655.1 Stomoxys calcitrans
AAATCAAAAAACGTTCTAAACAATAGGAAATATTACTGTGAGTAAAAAAGGAAACATTTGTGCCTAACGCATAATTTGCACATAGGGTTTGCTGTTTTCTTGGGCTGGTTTCCTTTCCCGAAGAGGACAACTATCTTCGAAAGACCACACCAGTGCAGTCGTTATCCTGTTGACATTCTCGTCAATGTCTTCTGTGCTTGGATAATCGAAATTATCTTGCTCAAGTCTACTTCTGAGTAGCCTTCCGAATTTTGCCCAGTTTGTTTTCAACTTATTCCGGAAGCTTATCGGATCGGCGTTGATCGTGCTATTCTAAACCTAATGTAGCGATGGGCAGATTAAGAGTGTTCCATGGAGACCCTCCAATCCTGAACCTCATCGACTAGATTTTTCGAACATATCGTCACATCTAATATATCCTCCCTAATCCTATTAACAAAGATAGCGGTGTTACCAATATTAAGTGTTATTAGATCGTTAGTATTCAAGAACTCTGCCAGGACTTGGACCCGCTTATTAGTGTTGGTACTACCCCACGAAATATGGTGAGAGTTCGCATCGCACCCTAATAGTACCTCATTTCCTTTCTGTTTTGCTTTCCTCACCAGCCGTTGCAGCTCCGACATTGGTGGCGGTGTCGGAGAGTCGAAAGGCAGATAAAGTGATGCCAGGCATGCTCCACCGTCTCCCTGTCTCACCACTGTTGCATCCGACGTTGACAACTCTGGGGAAAATATATAATTCAAATTTTTTATGACAAATAACGCAACTCCTCGGCCGAGTACCAGTGCTACCGTAGAATAATTGGTAGTTTATTTGGTTCAGTCAAGAAACTTTGTTCCGGGTCGTCCATGAATTAAGGCAATATGAATGCCCTTGCTGATTTTCTCCATCAGAGCGTATGTAACAGTCTCGCTACGGTGCAGGTTTACCCGGATAACCTTTATCATTGGTCCTCCAGTAAATGGGCACCGTGGGAGTTCATTATGATCTCATCGTCTGCTCCCTGGTTTGTAGACTGCATTGACTTTCCAGTCACTGCACTGCCTGATGTCATCGTATTAGGTTCTTTGCCTATACTAGTCTTCCGGCTCCTTATAAAGTCGGTAATGGTTGTATCGTCGGATCCCTGTTCGTTAGGTTGTATTGAGATTTCATTCCCTGTACTGCCTATTGTTTCAATACTAGGATCTTTGCCTATCTTAGTCTTCCAAATCTTAAGCAAATGGGCTTCTTGGAGTAGGTGATGGTACCATCATCGGTCCCTTGTTCGTTAGGATGCATTGGGACTCGTTTCCCTGCGCTGCCTAATGTTTCAATATTAGGATATTTACCTATACCAGTATTCCGAATCTTGAAGTTGGTGTTGGTTCCGTTGTCGGGTACCTGTTTGTTTGGTTGTGCTCTGTCTCTCGGCACTGCACTGTCTGATATTTTTGTTTTAGGATCTTTGCTTATCCAGTCTTTCCAATATTGAGAGAGGCCGTGATTGTCTCGTTGTCAGCCTGTTCGTTGGGCGGTATTGAGTCACCTGCCACTACACGGCCTGATGTCTCAAAATGAGAATTTCTGCCAATCATAGTCTTCCCAATCTTGAACAAGTAAAAGCGTGCTAAGTTCTGCCGGGCCGAATCTTATATACCCTCCACCATGGAGCGCATTTGTCAGTTCTTTTCCCGGCATTTCTTCTTAGGCAAAAAATGATATAAGAAAAGAAAGAAAGAAAAATCTGCTATTAGAGCGATATCAAGATATGATCCGGTTTAGACCACAATTAAATTATATATTGGAGACCTGTGTAATATGTCAGCCAATTCGAATAAGAATTGCGCCCTTTGGGGGCTCAAAAAGTAAAATAGAGAGACCGATTTATATGGGAGCTGTATCGGGCTATAGACCGATTCAGACCATAATAGACACGTATGTTGATGGTCATGAGAGGATTCGTCGTACAAAATTTGAGGCAAATCGGATAAGAATTGCGCTCTCTAGAGGCTCAAGAAGTCAAGACCCAAGATCGGTTTATATGGCAGCTGCATCAGGTTATGAACAGATTTGACCCATACTTGGCACAGTTGTTGGATATCATAACAAAACACGTGGTGCAAAATTTCATTCTAATCGGATAAGAATTGCGCACTCTAGAGCCTCAAGAAGTCAAGACCCAAAATCGGTTTATATGGCAGCTATACCAGGTAATGGCCCGAATTGAACCATACTAAGCACATTTGTTAGAAGTGATACTAAAACACTATGTGCAAAATTTCAGTCTAATCGGATGAGAATTGCGCCCTCTAGAGGCTCAAGAAGTCAAGACCCAGGATCGGTTTATATTGCAGCTATATAAGGTTATGGACCGATTTAAACCATACTTGGCACAGTTTTTGGATATCATAACAAAACATGTCGTGCAAAATTTCAATCCAATCGGATAGGAATTGCGCACTCTAGAGGCTCAAGAAGTCAAGACCCCAGGTCGGTTTATATGGCAGCTATATCAGGATATGGACCGATTTGAACCATACTTGGCACAATTGTTGGATATAATAACGAAACACGTCGTGCAATATTTCATTCCAATCGGATAAGAATTTCGCAATCTAGAGGCTCAAGAAGTCAAGACCCAAGATCGGTTTATAAGGCAGCTATATCAGGTTATGGACCGATTTGAACCACACTTGGCACAGTTATTGGAAGTCATAACAAAACACGTCGTGCAAAATTTCATTCTAATCGGATAAGAATTGCGACCTCTAGAGGCTCAAGAAGTCAAGACCCAAGATCGGTTTATATTGCAGCTATATCAGGTTATGGACCGATTTGAACCATACTTGGCACAATTGTTGAATATAATAACGAAACACGTCGTGCAAAATTTCATTCCAATCGGATAAGAATTGCGCACTCTAGAGGCTCAAGAAATCAAGACCCAAGATCGGTTTATATGGCAGCTATATCAGGTTATTGACCGATTTGAACCATACTTGGCACAGTTGTTGGATATCATAACAAAACACGTCGTGCAAAATTTCATCACAATCGGATAAGAATTGCGCACTCTAGAGGCTCAAGAAGTCAAGACCCAAGATCGGTTTATATGGCAGCTATATCAAAACATGGACCGATATGGCCCATTTACAATTCCAAACGACCTACACTAATAAGAAGTATTTGTGCAAAATTTCATTTCGAAATATTAGTCTGAGACCCCATAAAGTATATATATTCTTGATCGTCGCGAAATTTTGTCGATCTAGCCATGTCCGTCCGTCTGTCCGTGCGTCTGTCCGTCCGTCTGTCTGTCGAATGCACGCTAACTTCCGAAGGAGTAAAGCTAGCTACCTGAAATTTTGCACAAATACTTCTTTTTAGTTTAGATCGGTAGGTATTGTAAATGGGCCATATCAGTCCATGTTTTGATATAGCTGCCATATAAACCGATCTTGGGTCTTGACTTCTTGAGCCTCTAAAAGGCGCAAATCTTATCCGATTGGAATGAAATCTTGCACGACGTATTTTGTTATGATATCCAACAATTGTGCTAAGTATGGTTTAAATCGGTCCATAACCTGATATAGCTGCCATATAAACCGATCTTGGGTCTTGACTTCTTGAGCCTCTAGAGTGCGCAATTCTTATCCGATTTGAATTAAATTTTGCACGGCGTATTTTGTTATGATATCCAACAACTGCCATAGCTGCCATATTAACCGATCTTGGGTCTTGACTTCTTGAACCTCTAGAGTGCCCAATTCTTATCCGATTGGAATGAAATTTTGCACGACGTGTTTTGGTATGATATTCAACAATTGTGCTAAGTATGGTTAAAATCGGTCCATAACCTGATATAGCTGCCATATAAACCGATCTTGTGTCTTGACTTCTTGAACCTCTAGAAGGCGCAATTCTTATCAGACTGGAATGAAATTTTGCTCGACGTATTTTGTTATAATATCCAACAATTGTGCTAAGTATGGTTCAAATCGGTGCATAATCTGGTATAGCTGTCATATAAACCGATCTTGGGTCTTGACTTCTTGAGCCTCTAGAGGGCGCAATTATCGTCCGATTGAACTAAAATTTTGCACGTAGTGTTTTGGTATTACTTTCAACAACTGTGCTAAGTATGATTCAAATCGGTTCATAATCTGGTATAGCTGCCATAAAAACCGATCTTGGATCTTGACTTCTTGAGCCAAGTGATGGCGCAATTCTCATCGGATTTGGCTGAAATTTTGCATGAGGTGTTGTGTTATGACTTCCAATAACTGTGCTAAGTATGGCGTAAATCGATAAAGAAACTTATATAGCTGCCATATAAACCGATCTGGGATCTTGGCGCAATTCTCATCCGATTTGGCTGAAATTTTGTACAAGGCCTTCTCTCATGACCTTCAACATACGTGTCTAGTATGGTCTGAATCGATCAATAGCTTGATACAGCTCCCATATCAACCTATCTCCCGATTTCGCTTCTTGAGCCCTTACAAGGCGCAATTCTTATCCGAATGAACTGAAATATTAGACAATGACTTCTACAATGTCAATTAGCATTCAATTATGGTCCGAATCGGTCTATAACTTGATATAGCTCCAATAGGATAACAGTTCTTATTCAATATTCTATGTTTGTCTAAAAAGAGATACCGCACATAGAACTCGACAAATGCGATCAATGGTGGAGGGTATATAAGATTCGGCCCGGCCGAACTTAGCACGCTCTTACTTGTTAACTCTATACTAAGATTACAACATATCCCAACCCAATGGAAATGTGCCGAAATTGGAATGATACATTAATCAAATAAACCGGAAAACAACATAAGCTCGTATAGTCCAATAAGTCTACTCGCTGCATTTTGGAAAATTTTTGAAAGGATTTTTATACAACGTTTGCTACCAGTATTGGAAGAATATAACATTATTTAAGATTACCAGTTCGGATTTCGACAGAAGCACGCGACACCTGAACAATGTCACCGAATTGTAAAAACTATATCCACCGCACTCCAGCTACAATTGTATTGCTCTGCTGTATGTTTAGACGTCCAACAAGCTTTTGACAAAGTTTATCACAAAGGACTGCTCTGCAAATTAAAGAAACTTCTTCCAGCTCAAGTTTATTTATTTTAATACCCTACACTACTACTGTGGTACAGGGTATTATAACTTAGTGCATTTGTTTGTAACACCCAGAAGAAAGAGAGATAGATACATTGATAACTATACCGATCGACTCCGAATCACTTTCTGATTCGATTTAGCTATGCCCGTCTGTCTGTCCTTCTGGCTAAGATAATTTGTGTACAAAGTACAGGTCGCAGTTTTCATCCGATCGTTTTAAAATTTGGTACAGGCATGTTTTTCGACCTAGAGACGAAGCCTTTTGAAATTGGAAAAAATTGGTTCAGATTTGGATATAGCTCCTATATATATGTACGTACGATTTGGCCTTATATTGCAAAAACTTGGCCATTTGTTAACCGATTCTTTCGAAATTTGGCAGGAAGGGTTTCCTCTTGACTCTTAATATTACTGGTGAATTTCATAGAAATCGGTGTAGATTTAGATATAGCTGTCATATATGTATATCGCCCGATTTTGACTCCAAGAGCCACTGCAAGTGCATTTATTGATCAAATTGCCAAAATTATGCACAACGCTTTCCTCTACGACTACCACAATATTTGAGAAGTTTGCTCGAAATCGGTACAGATTTAGATATAGCTCCAATATATATGGTCGTCAGATTTTGCGTAATTTGCAATAATGTTGTCATTTGTCAGCCGTAGTTATTATAGTTTGAACATATTTGATCGAAATTTGATACGAATTGTTTAATAACTCATCTGAAAACATCCGTTGAGGTCCATCAAAATTGGATATAGCTCCCACATTGTACCTGTGTCCTAGGTGTAGGGTATTTTATACTCAGCACCTCCCGACTTTTGCCCTTCCTTGCTGGTTTTCAATATTTTGAATTTTAAAAATGTTTCAATTTTCTATGTCCCTACAAGCATAAATAATTTTCTTAATTTTTTATGATCATTTAGCGAAGATAGCTGGATATAATGATTTTGGCATGAAATAGCATCTGCTGTTTAAAGAAGTAGGATTATTGCCATGTATATCAAAAGCAATTAGACATTAAAAGCAATACTATTTTTTTTTTAACCGAATCGCAATGTAACTTTTTTAAAAGATAAAACTAAAATTACTGAAAGTTTACATTTTTTGTCTAAAAATCTTTTAATAAAAAGTGTTCCGAAAGCCAAATATTTATCAAAAATGTTTCATGATTCCATAGAATTTTTTCTTAATAATCGTTTTATTATTTTTATTGAAATTTTTAATCTGTAGAAAAAATATTATTCAAAAAATGTCTTTAAATTTAATACTTAGCTTGTTAGTCTGAGCAACTTTTCCAAAGAATAATTAGTAATTATACCCTGCACCTTAAGATGGGGGTATACTAATTTAGTCATTCTGTTTGTAACATCTCCAAATATGTGTCTAAGACTCCATAAAGTATATATTTATTCTTGATCGTCATGACATTTTAAGTCGATCTAGCCATGTCCGTCTGTTTGTCGAAAGCTTGAAATTTTGCGTAAATAATTTTTATTAGTGTAGGTTGGTTGGGATTGTAAATGGGCCAAATCGATAAATTTTATATAGCTGCCATTTAAACCAATCTTGGGTCTTAAATTATTGAGCCTCTAGAGTGAGCGATTTGACTGAAATTTTGCACGTGATGGTTTGGTATCACTTTCAACAACTGTTCTAAGTATGGTTTGAATCGGTTTATAACCTGATATAGCTGCCATATAAACCGATCTTGGGACTTGACTTCAGCTTTTGAGGGCGCAATTGGTAAAGTTGCCAAATTTTTATACCCACCACCGAAGGATGGGGGCATATTCATTTTGTCATTCCGTTTGCAATACATCGAAATATCCATTTCCGACCCTATAAAGTATATATATTCTTGATCAGCGTAAAAATCTAAGACGATCTAGACATGACCGTCCGTCTGTCTGTTGAAATCACGCTACAGTCTTTAAAAATAGAGATATTGAGCTGAAATTCGTTTTTTGTCCATAAGCAGGTTAAGTTCGAAGATGGGCTATATCGGACTATATCTTGATATAGCCCCCATATAGACCGATCGGCCGATTTGGGGTCTTAGGCCCATAAAAGCCACATTTATTATCCGATTTTGCTGAAAGTTGGGATAGTGAGTTGTGTTAGGCTCTTCGGCATCCTTCATCAATTTGGCCCAGATCGGCCCAAATTTGGATATAGCTGCCATATAGACCGATCCACCGATTTAGGGTCTTAGACCCATAAAAGCCACATTTATTATCCGATTTTGCTGAAATTTGAGACAGTTAGTTGTGTTAGGCCCTTCGACATCTTTCATTAATTTGGCCCAGATCGGTCCAGATTTGGATATATCTGCCATATAGACCGATCCTCCTATTTAGGGTCTTAGGCCCATAAAAGCCACATTTATTATCCGATTTTGCTTAAATTTGGGACAGTGAGTTGTCTTAGGCCCTTTTACATATTTCTTCAATTTGGCCCCGATAGGACCAGATTTGGATATAGCTGCCATATAGACCTATTTCTCGATTTAAAGTCTTGGCCCCATAAAAGGCACATTTAAAATCCGATTTCACTGAAATTTCACACAGTGACTTATGTTAGGTTTATAGACATCCGTGTTGTATATAGTTCAGATCGGTTTATTTTTAGATATACAATATTTCGATATAACTGCTATGGGACAAAATGTATGCAATTTTCACTGGATTTTGATGAAAGGTGGTTTACATATATACCCGAGGTGGTGGGTATCCAAAGTTCGGCCCGGCCGAACTTAACGCCTTTTTACTTGTTTTTTTTTTTTAATCGTGTTCGATTGCATGTGGTGAAATAAAAGAAAAAACACTAAACATTTGTGTTTTCATGGACCTATAGCCGATACAATACAACAAAATTGAAGACATTTTTAAACAGGTCAACACCATCCAAACAAAATCCCCAAACGAAGGAAAATAAGTCCGGTAAAAATTTTATACAAATATTGTCGTATATGCTTAAAATTTCCAAAATTTTTTTTAAGTCCTAAAGATTTTTATTAAAGATTTTCGGACATAACACATAATGAAATCATTATTCGCACAATTTTTACATTGTAAAAAGATTTTGCTTGGAAGAAGATCAAAAATTCAAAGCAGTAAATTTTAAAATGCTTTAAATAATATTTCACTGTGCTCAAATCTACGGTCATAGCCAACAGAACTATCAAATTTCTACTAGAATTTTCGTCTCTTAATCACTATAAGCTCCGTATCAATTGCGTTAAACACTGGATTGAAAATTATAGAATTCTAACAAGTAAAAGCGTGCTAAGTTCGGCCGGGCCGAATCTTATATACCCTCCACCATGGATCGCATTTGTCGAGTTCTTTTCCCGGCATCTCTTCTTAGGCAAAAAAGGATATAAGAAAAGAGTTGCTCTGCTATTAAAACGATATCAAGATATGGTCCGGTTCGGACCACAATTAAATTATATGTTGGAGACCTGTGTAAAATTTCAGCCAATTCGTATAAGAATTGCGCCCATTGGGGCTCAAGAAGTAAAATAAAGAGAACGATTTATATGGGATCTGTAAAGGGCTATAGACCGATTCAGACCATAATAAACACGTTTGTTGATGGTCATAAGAGGATCCGTCGTACAAAATTTCAGGCATATCGGATAATAATTGCGACCTCTAGGGGTCAAGAAGTCAAGATCCCAGATCGGTTTATATGGCAGCTATATCAGGTTATGAACCGATTTGAACCTTATTTGACACAGTTGTTGAAAGTAAAAATAAAATACGTCATGCAAAATTTCAGCCAAATCGGATAGGAATTGCGCCCTCTAAAAGCTCAAGAAGTCAAATCCCCAGATCTGTTTATATGACAGCTATATCAGGTTATGGACCGATTTCAACCATACTAGGCACAGTTGTTGGATATCATAACGAAATACTTCGTGCAAAAATGCATTCAAATTGAATAAGAATTGTGCCCTCTAGAGGCTCAAGAAATCAAGACCCAAGATCTGTTTATATGGCAGCTATATCAGGTTATGGGCCTATTTGAACCATACTTGGCACAGTTGTTGCATATAATAACAAAACACGTCGCGCAAAATTTCATTCTGATCGGATAAGAATTGCGCACGCAAGAGGCTCAAGAAGTCAAGACCCAAGATCGGTTTATATGGCAGCTATATCAAAACATGGACCGATATGGCCCATTTACAATACCAACCGACCTACACTAACAAGAAGTATTTGTGCAGAATTTCAAGCGGCTAGCTTTACTCCTTCGGAAGTTAGCGTGCTTTCGACAAAAAGATGGACGGACGGACGGACGGACGGACAGACGGACGGACGGACGGACGGACGGACGGACAAAATGACGAAATTAGTATACCCCCCATCTTATGGTGGAGGGTATAAAGAAATAAATTGTCTTATATGAAATACTTATTTTGTATATTTAAAATGTAAGTTAATCTAGGTGATCATTTCGGGGTTTTAAATTTGTGTTTCCGAATCCTTAACACTTTTCATTTAATTGCTGACGTAATTCAAATAATTTATAATTAAATATTACTAATTATTCTTTTTTTTAAATTGAAATTTTAAAAAGTTAAAAAAAAAAAGTTTTCTTTAGCCCCTACAACAAAAAATGGTTTTCTTAATATGTAATGACCATTTAGCGGAGAAAGCTGAATTTAATGATTTTGGCATTAAATAGAACCTGCTGTCAAAAGAAGTAGGGTTATTGCCATAAATTTATTTTTATGCCATAGGCAAACATAGAATATTAAACAAGTAAAAGCGTGCTAAGTTCGGCCGGGCCGAATCTTATATACCCTCCACCATGGATCGCATTTGTCGAGTTCTTTTCCCGGCATCTCTTCTTAGGCAAAAAAGGATATAAGATAAGAGTTGCTCTGCTATTAAAACGATATCAAGATATGGTCCAGTTCGGACCACAATTAAATTATATGTTGGAGACCTGTGTAAAATTTCAGCCAATTCGTATAAGAATTGCGCCCATTGGGGCTCACGAAGTAAAATAGAGAGAACGATTTATATGGGATCTGTATCGGGCTATAGACCGATTCAGACCATAATAAACATGTTTGTTGATGGTCATGAGAGGATCCATCATACAAAATTTCAGGCATATCGGATAATAATTGCGACCTCTAGGGGTCAAGAAGTCAAGATCCAAGATCGGTTTATATGGAGGCTATATCAGGTTATGAACCGATTTGAACCTTATTTGACACAGTTGTTGAAAGTAAAAATAAAATACGTCATGCAAAATTTTAGCCAAATCGGATAGGAATTGCGCCCTCTAGAAGCTCAAGAAGTCAAATCCCCAGATCTGTTTATATGACAGCTATATCAGGTTATGAACCGATTTCAACCATACTTGGCACAGTTGTTGGGTATAATAACGAAATACTTCGTGCAAAATTTCATTTCAATCGGATAAGAATTGCGCATTCTAGAGGCTCAAGAAGTCAAGACCCAAGATCGGATTATATGGCAGCTATATCAGGTTATGAACCGATTTGATCCATACTTGCCACAGTTGTTGGATATAACAACAAAACACGTCGTGCAAAATTTCATTTCAATCGGATAAGAATTGCGCACTCTAGAGGCTCAAGAAGTCAAGACCCAAGATCGGTTTATATGGCAGCTATATCAAAACATGGACCGATATGGCCCATTTACAATACCAACCGACCTACACTGATAGGAAGTATTTGTGCAAAATTTCAAGCGGCTAGCTTTACTCCTTCGGAAGTTAGCGTGCTTTCGACAGACAGACGGACGGACGGACGGACGGACGGACGGACGGACGGACGGACGGACGGACGGACAGACGGACGGACATGGCTAGATCGACATTAAATGTCGCGACGATCAAGAATATATATACTTTATGGGGTCTCAGACGAATATTTCGAGTAGTTACAAACAGAATGACGAAATTAGTATACCCCCCATCTTATGGTGGAGGGTATAATAAGAACTGTTGAGCTATTGGAACTATATCATGTTATAGTCCGATTCGAAACATAAATGAATGCTGAACAATGTAGAAGTCATTGTGTAATATTTCAGTTTGCGTGCTTTCGACAGACTGACGGACGGACATGGCTAGATCGACTTAAAATGACATGACTGTTGAGCTGAATCTAAAACGCACTTCTCTGATGCTAGATTTATACTGACCATTTATTTTCAAATTTCCTATCACTACTATAAATGAAAATCTTAAAACTAAACTAGAACGAGATACCAACGCAGTGATATCTCCGTTTCTCCTTATCTGATATTTTACGATCCTAAGTAAACACACACATGCATTTCTTAGACTCATTATCTATTCCCTTTTTAAAAGTACACATGCAGGGTTTATACGGCTGTGCGTATTGGTTTTATGAGATAGGCGATCGTACAAATAGACCCTAAACCGCACACAGACTCTATAAGATAACAACGCGTGGGCTATGAAATGCTAATGCGTTATCTCTCATGTTCAAAATAAATGTATTTTGAACATTCTGCCGGGCGCGTAAGTCTACATAGTGGACTGACTGTATTTTTGTCTAATTATATCTTTGATTTGTCGTTCGATAATTTGTAATAGTGGACTGTAATATTAGATATATTATTTTACATAAGTTCTAAAGATCTAAAAATTTAAAGCTGATACATTTTGCCTTTGAATAAACTTCTTAATAAAACATATCGCTAATATTATTATTATGAGAATAACTAAAATAAGAGCAGCATGACCACTCATATGATGAAACTGCAAGCCCCTTAGATCGACATTTGTTTTCTGGACATCTCTAAGCTTCGTCATCACTTCATCAACTTGGCGGGTGTGATTGATAATCCTTGGTCCCAAAGGAAGCATGTTAAATTCTTCAATCTGAGCTAAGTCTGCTGTGAAATTCACTCTATCTTCTACATCTCGACTAGACTGGAGGCTTAACGGCTTTCTGAAACTCCTTTTCCAGACGACCGGCTGCTCCAACGAAATTAGTGCCATTATCCGAATATATATGTGCACTTTTTCCTCTTCTTGCAAAAAACCGTTTAAGGGTTGCCATGAATGCATCGGTAGTAAGGCCACTGACCGCCTCCAAATGAATCGCTCTTGTGGTCATACAAATAAACACAGCTATGTATCCTTTAAATGACCTTTGTCCTCTACCACTTGAAAACTTCATCGAAACCGGTCCTGCATAATCGACTCCGCAGTGATAAAATGGAAATGAAACTTTGACACGATAGTCTGGAAGAATTCCCATTAGTTGCTGCGTGTTTTGTTGCCTATAACGGATGCACACCGGACAGCTTCGTATAACCTTTTTTATACAGTTTTTCACATTAATTATCCAGAATTTTCGTCTCACGGTACATTCTACTAGGCGATTTCCTCCGTGCATCGTCTTGTAATGGGTGTCTCGTATAATTAAATAGGCCAGCCGTGATTTTCGAATGATCATAGGATGTTTTTGATCTAGCTGCAAATCAGAGTACTGAAGTCGACCTCCAACTCTTAAAACCCCCTCTTCGTCTAGGTACGGGTGCAAATTAGCCAGCTTGTGTCGATGATCCATCTGTCTGTTATCTCTTAGTTTTTGTACCTCACTTGGCCATTCTATCTTCTGATGACCTTTAACGATGTATTTCTCCGCCTTTAACAACTCCTCTCTCGTTAGATATGACGGGAAGGATCGGGTTCCCTTCAGTTTTTCAACAAACCGCAAGATGTAAGAGTAAACTCTTAGAAGTCTTCCATATGATGAATACCTTTCTATCAAATCGTTCAATAAGGTAGGTGCTTCCTTGGAAGCCGTGGAAGCGCATGTCTTCAATTCTGGAGGGGTTAGAGACCATTCCGCCTCCGGCAACAGCAGCCACTGGGGACCTTCCCACCATAGCTTTGAGTCTACAAGTTTATCTGGGGACACGCCTCTTGACCCCAAGTCTGCTGGATTCTCTTTTGACTTTACATACCGCCACTGCGCCTGAGATACCAAATTTTTTATGCCGGTTACTCGTGACCTTATAAATTTATCTTTGCTCTTGTTATTTTCAATCCAAGCAAGTGTAATTGTGGAGTCACTCCAGGCATAAACTTCCGATTCGGCTTTGACCACACTAATTATTCTATTTAGCAGCCTGGCCAATAGGAAGGCTGCACACAGCTCTAATTTCGGAAGCGTCTTTTTGTTTTTAATCGGGTTTACTTTGCTTTTTGCAGCCATCAAGGAAACTCCTTTATCGGTTTTAATATAAACCACTGCTGCATAGGCCTTCTCTGATGCATCCGCAAATCCCAAAATTTTAATTTTACTTTCGGATGAAGAGTTTAGCCATCTAGGTATCTTAACGTCTTGTAGAGACGAAATACGTGTCACGAATTCTTTCCAGCTGATCTCCAAATCTCCATCGATTTTCTGGTCCCATTGCATCTCTAGCAACCATAAACTCTGAATAAACAACTTCGCCGTTATTATGACTGGTGTCAGCAACCCAAGCTGATCAAATATTTTTGCTAGATATGATAAAGCCAGCCTCTTTGTTGTACTCTCCGCTGGGTATTCCGATATTTTAAATCGAAATTCGTCTTCCTTCGGTTTCCACTGAAGTCCCAGGGTTTTTACATTAGTGGTTTCATTGATGTTTATTATTTCGTTCTCCTTGTCTTCTTTCGATGATTTCACAATGTGTTCATTGTTTGAACACCATTTTCTGAGATGGAATCCATAACCCTCTAAGTGCCTTGATATTTTGAATCGAAACTGGAGACACTCTTCTATTGTGTCTGCCCCCGTAAGAAGATCATCCATATAAAAATCTTCTTCAATTATTTGCTTCACCTTCGTATCCGCGCATTCTTTCGCAATCTGCATTAAGGTTCTTACGGCCAAGAACGGGGCACTTGCTGTTCCGAATGTCACTGTTGTCAGCTGATATTCTTTGATTTCCTCATTCCTATCTTTCCGCCACAGAACATGTTGATACCGCTGGCTCTCCTCATCCACCATTATTTGGCGGTACATTTTTTCAACATCTGAAGAAATCACGAACCTTTTTAAACGAAAGTTGAGTAGTATGTCGAAGACGTCTCTCTGCAACCGTGGCCCGACATGCATTATGTCGTTCAGACTTCTTCCATTATTTGTACTCGCGGAACCGTCGAAAACCACTCTGACTTTCGTAGTCAGACTGTCCTCTCGAACAACCGCTTGATGTGGTAAATAATATTTACCGCTATGAATCTGTTTCACTGGCTTCATGTGCCCCAGTGCCCCCCCAATATATTCTTCCATAATTCTTGAGTATTCATGCTTCATAGCATTATCCTTGATGAGCTTTTTCTCCAGGCTAATGAGTCTGGCTGCTGCCTGTTTATACGATGTTCCCAGCTCTTTATCTTCTTTGAAGGGGATTTGAACTATAAACCGCCCTTCTTCATTTCTTTTCGTTGTAGCAGCATAATTATCCAAACATTTTTCGTCATCGTTTGTAACCATGTCCATATCCAACTCTTCAGTTTCCCAAAATCTTTCAATCTCTGTAGTGACATTGACACCTTTTTTCGCTACTGGGACTCGAATCGTTAATGGGCCGGACAACATTAATCCCGGCTTGGTATGTTGCCCCAACATTCCATGCTTCTTATGTATTCCGTTCTTTAGTATGTCCACATACACATCTCCGCCAAGCACCATATCTATCCTCTCGTTCTTGTAGTAGTTTGGATCAGCCAATTGAAAGTTTTTCCATACACCCTGGTTGTGTACTAACGAAGAATCCAAATGGACGGAAGCTAACGCTGGTAAAATAAGAGCTTCGACATCGAGTGAATAGTTGCTGGGAAATCTCGGATGGATCCTAACTTTTACTTTTGATTTTGCAACTCCCACCAAATTGTCACCTAGTCCATGCAATTCCATATTGGCCTTTTCTCGAGGGATTTGAAGTATCTGTGCTGCTTCTTCCCTTAAAAACGTTGACTGTGATCCTTGGTCCACCAAAGCTTTCAAGGTAACCATCTCTCCATGTATATTCTTGACCTGCACCTGAGCCGTTGCCAGTAGGACACTCCTTGTCCCGTTAGCAACACATGTAGTGGATGTCTTAGTTAGATGGAGTACCGAATGATGTTTAAACCCACAGGTTCCACATTTGATGGTACTATCGCATCTTGCATTCTGATTGTGGTTCAAGCATCTATGGCATATATTTTTTGTTTTAACCCATGATACTCGTTCCGCCACTGGCAATCTCAACAGACTTCGACATTCTTCCGTTAAGTGTCCTTGTTTTCTACAGTATAGACACGCACTTTTATCCGTATAGAGTGTCGTACTTTTCATAGGCTGCTGTTGCCGATGATTGTAATTGCTGCTGTACTTCTTTGTACCTGCTGCCTCCAAATTTTGATATCGTTCCTCCAAGAACTCCAAAACATCTTTAAGCTCCTGAATTTCTTTCGATTTCTTTGTATGCTGCTCGTATAATAATAAACCTTCTTTGTCTAGCTTACGGATGATTACACGCGCCATTACAGCATCCTCGATGTTGCATTTCATTGCTTTTAACCCTTGGACGCATTCAATTGTTGTATCAAGTAATCCTTTTACTTGTTTAGCGTTCTCACTACACACATGGGGTTGATCTAACAATCGGTCTAGTATCGTTTGAAACAAAATTCTTTTATTTCCAAAGCGTTGATTTAGTATCTCCCACGCTGGCTGGTAATTGCTTCCATCTGCCGGTAAATGTTTAATTACTTTTGACGCTTCTCCTTTAATATGAGCTTTCAGATAAAACATTTTCTCAACGTCCGATAAGCTCTCGGCATCATGTACGAGCTTCTTGTATAAATCATGGAAAGATGGCCATTCTTCCACGTTACCGTAGAAGTCCGGTATTTTTATCTCCGCTAGTTTTATAGGACATCTCTCCTCCTTACATTTGTCCAATCTTAAGATCAGCGTTGTTTTACTTCTTTTGTAGAGGTTTTCTACTTCATCAACTTCTTTAGTGATGTCTTCGTAAGACCCCTCATGGTTGATAGTGAGTTCCCATAATAGATCATTAATTTGATTCATCTGTGTTTCCCATGATCTTTTTGCTTCTTCCAGCAAGACTTTAATATTGAGTTGTTCCAACTCTAGTAGTTCTCCTACTAACTTTCGAATAAGTTTTCTTATTCTTTCCTTCCTTTTTCCCGCTATTCTTTCCTTCTCATTTTTGGACTCCCCATTTTCCTGCGGTTGGATTTGTTGTAATTTCAACCCCGACGATTCAGTTTTTCCAGTTTCCAATTGGCTGGCTGCATCCTCGTTCGTCTCTAGGGCTGCACAGATTTCCTCCACCAATGAGTTCACCTTCTCATAATACTTGTTTTTAAAGTACGGTTCCTCGGTGATACCCAATTCGGTTAACTTCGTGTGGTTATTTTTGAATTCCTGCCAAACTTGCCCCAACTGGGCTTTGCAGGTTTCCTTAGCCACACTTCTTGCGGTTTCCTTAAGGCAGCTTTGCTTCAAATTGATGATATATTCACCAATCTCATTTTGACGCTTGTATAACTGCTGACGAACCATTTTACTTTATTTGTAGTTTTGTTTGTTTATTTTTCTGATATTTTTATTATGTGTTTTTTTTTTTTCTTCTCGTTGTCTAAAGCCACGAGAACGCTTCTTCACTGTATTTCCACTTTTTAGTGGATTGTGATTTCTATTATTATTTTTCTTCTCGTTGTTTAAAGCCACGAGGACGCTTCTTCACAGAATTTAATTTTTCAGTGGGTGTTAAACAATTTTTATTAAATTGCTTTATAGGCCTAGTTCCATTGAGCTTCTTACCTCGGGTGGGGGATAACTCAATTTTACGAAGGACCAAATGTTGAGCTGAATCTAAAACGCACTTCTCTGATGCTAGATTTATACTGACCATTTATTTTCAAATTTCCTATCACTACAATAAATGAAAATCTTAAAACTAAACTAGAACGAGATACCAACGCAGTGATATCTCCGTTTCTCCTTATCTGATATTTTACGATCCTAAGTAAACACACACATGCATTTCTTAGACTCATTATCTATTCCCTTTTTAAAAGTACACATGCAGGGTTTATACGGCTGTGCGTATTGGTTTTATGAGATAGGCGATCGTACAAATAGACCCTAAACCGCACACAGACTCTATAAGATAACAACGCGTGGGCTATGAAATGCTAATGCGTTATCTCTCATGTTCAAAATAAATGTATTTTGAACAATGACGATCAAGAATATATATACTTTATGGGGTCTTAGACGCATATTTCGAGGTGTTACAAACAGAATGACGAAATTAGTATACCACCATCCTATGGTGGAGGGTATAAAAATAAATTTATGGCAATAACCCTACTTCTTTTGACAGCAGGTGCGACTTAATGTCAAAATCATTTAATTCAGATATCTCCGCCAAATGGACATTAAATGTTAAAAAGACGTTTTTTCTTGTTGTAGGGGCCAACGAAAAAAAAAAATTTTAACTTTAAAATAAAATTTAAATTTTTTAAAAAAAAAATTCTACGTTAATATACGTTTTTATACCCACCACCGAAGAATGGGGATATATTCATTTTTTTATTCAGTTTGCAACACATCGACATATCCATTTCCGACCCTATAAAGTATATATATTCTTGATCACCTTAATCGTCTAAGTCGGCCTAGCCATGTCCATCCGTATGTCTGTTGAAATCACGACACAATCTTTAACAAGTAAAAGCGTGCTAAGTTCGGCCGGGCCGAATCTTATATACCCTCCACCATGGATCGCATTTATAAGAAAAGAGTTGCTCTGCTATTGAAACGATATCAAGATATGGTCCGGTTCGGACCACAATTAAATTATATGTTGGAGACCTGTGTAAAATTTCAGCCAATTCGCAAAGAATTGCGCCCATTGGGGCTCACGAAGTAAAATAAAGAGAACGATTTATATGGGATCTGTATCGGGCTATAGACCGATTCGGACCATAATAAACACGTTTTTTGATGGTCATGAGAGGATCCGTCGTACAAAATTTCAGGCATATCGGATAATAATTGCGACCTCTAGGGGTCAAGAAGTCAAGATCCCAGATCGGTTTATGTGGCAGCTATATCAGGTTATGAACCGATTTGAACCTTATTTGACACAGTTGTTGAAAGTAAAAATAAAATACGTCATGCAAAATTTCAGCCAAATCGGATAGGAATTACGCCCTCTAGAGGCTTAAGAAATCAAATCCCCAGATCTGTTTATTTGACAGCTATATCAGGTTATGGACCGATTTGAACCAAACTTGGCACAGTTGTTGGATATCATATCAAAACACGTCGTGCAAAAGTCCATTCCATTCGGATAAGAATTGCGCCCTCTAGAAGCTCAAGAAGTCAAGATCTAAGATCGGTTTATATGGCAGCTATATCAGGTTATGGACCGATTTGAACTATACTTGGCACAGTTGTTGGATATCATAGCAAAACACGTCGTGCAAAAATTCATTCAAATCGGATAAGAATTGTGCCCTCTAGAGGCTCAAGAAGTCAAGACCCAAGATCGGTTTATATGGCAGCTATATCAGGTTATAGACCGATTTGAACCAAACTTGGCACAGTTGTTGGATATCATATCAAAACACGTCGTGCAAAAGTCCATTCCATTCGGATAAGAATTGCGCCCTCTAGAGGCTCAAGAAGTCAAGACCCAAGATCGGTTTATATGGCAGCTATATCAGGTTATGGACCGATTTGAACTATACTTGGCACAGTTGTTGGATATCATAGCAAAACACGTCGTGCAAAATTTCATTCCAATCGGATAAGAATTGCGCACTCTAGAGGCTCAAGAAGTCAAGACCCAAGATCGGTTTATATGGCAGCTATATCAAAACATGGACCGATATGGCCCATTTACAATACCAACCGACTTACACTAATAAGAAGTATTTGTGCAAAATTTCAAGCGGCTAGCTTTACTCCTTCGGAAGTTAGCGTGCTTTCGACAGACAGACGGACGGACGGACGGACAGACGGACGGACATGGCTAGATCGACATAAAATGTGACGACGATCAAGAATATATATACTTTATGGGGTCTCAGACGAATATTTCGAGTAGTTACAAACAGAATGACGAAATTAGTATACCCCCCATCTTATGGTGGAGGGTATAAAAATAGAGATATTGAGATAAAACTTGCATTGATTCTTTTTTTATCCATAAGCAGGTTAAGTTCGAAGATGGGCTGTATCGGACTATATCTTTATATAGCCCCCATATAGACCGATCCGCCGATTTAGGGTCTTAGGCCAATAAAAGCCACATTTATTACCACATTTTGCCAAAAGTTGGGACAGTGAGATGCTAATGGACCTGCGACATCCTTCTTCAATTTGGTTCTGATCTGGGCAGCTTTGGATATAGCTGCCATATAGACCGATCTCTCGATTTAAGGTTTACCGCCCGTAAAAGGCATATTTTTTTCCGTTGTCGCCGAAATTTTAGAAAGTGAGTTGCGTTAGGCTCTTCGAAATTTGTATGCAATTTGGCTCTGATCGGTCCAGATTTGGATACAGCTGCCATATAAACCGACCACTCGATTTAAGGTTTTTGGCCCATAAAAGGTGCATTTATTGTCCGATTTCGCTAAAATGTAGGACAATGAGTTGTGCAAGGTCTTTCGAGATCTCTCTGCAATTTGGCCCAGATCGGTTCAGATTTGGATATCGCCGCCATATAGACCCATCTCTCGATTTAAAGTCTTGGCCCCAAAAAAGGCACATTTATAATCCGATTTCGCTAAAATTTTACTCAGTAATTTATGTTGGGATTTTCGACATCCATATAGTATATGGTTCAGATCGGTCTATATTTGGCTATGGCTACCAAAAAGGCCAATATTTGATCTACAAAATTGAACAATGACTTGTACTTATTAGACCACTCAATACGCATGTCGAATTTGGTCCAAATCGGACCATTTTTCGACATAGCTGCTATGGAGGCATAAGTTATGCATTTTCACCGGATTATGACGAAAGGTGGTTTACATATGAACTCGAGGTGGTGGGTATTCAAAGTTCGGCTCGGCCGAACTTAACGCCCGTTTACTTGTCTTAATTATAAATATGTATAAAATTCTTTTTATACCCTCCACCATTGATGGGGGGTATACTAATTTCGTCATTCTGTTTGTAACTTCTCGAAATATTCGTCTGAGACCCCATAAAGTATATATCGATCGATCGATCTAGCCATGTCCGTCCGTCTGTCTGTCGAAAGCACGCTAACTTCCGAAGGAGTAAAGCTAGCCGCTTGAAATTTTGCACAAATACTTCTAATTAGCGATGGTCGGTTGGTATTGTAAATGGGCCGTATCGGTCCATGTTTTGATATAGCCGCCATATAAACCGATCTTGGGTCCTGACTTCTTGAGCCTCTATAGTGCTCAATTCTTATCCCATTGGAACGAAATTTAGCACGACGTGTTTTGTTATGATATCCAACAACTGTGCCAAGTATGGTTCGAATCGGTCCATAACCTGATATAGCTGTCATATAAACCGATCTAGGATCTTGTCTTCTTGAACCTCTAGAGTGCGCAACTCTTATCCGATTTGGCTGAAATTTTGCATGACGTATTCTATTCTTACTTACAACAACTGTGTCAAATAAGGTTCAAATCGGTACATAACCTGATATATCTGCCATATAAACCGATCTGCGATCTTGATTTTTGAGCCTCTAGAGGTCGCAATTATTATCCGATTTGCCTGAAATTTTGCGTGACGTATTATATTTTTACTTTCAACAACTGTGTCAAATCGGTTCATAACCTGATATAGCTGTCATATGAACCTATCTGGGATCTTAACTTCTTGATTATTATTGGATTGGCCTGAAATTTTGTACGACGGATCCTCTCATGACCATCAACATACGTGTTTATTATGGTCTGAATCGGTCTATAGCCCGATACAGCTCTCATATAAGTCATATACTCATATAATCATTTATAAATAAATCTTTCTATTTTATTTCTTGAGGGCGCAATTCTTATTCGAATTGGCTGACATTTTACACAGGTCTCCAACATATAATTTAATTGTGGTCTAAACCGGATCATATCTTGATATGGCTCTAATAGCAGAGCTTATATCCCTTTTTGCTTAAAAAGAGATGCCGGGAAAAGAACTCGACAAATGCGCTCCATGGTGGAGGGTATATAAGATTCGGCCCGGCCGAACTTAGCACGCTTATACTTCTTCTTTCTTTTTCGGTCTAAAAAACTTATTGAGTTTTGTTTTATGCTTTCTATTCAAAGAATAGTATAGCAAAAAACGTTTAAAAGCCAGCAAATCGTCTTAAAGAGCCCTTTTCAAATGCAGATGTGTGCCTTACTTTACAATTAACTTTAGTTGGGATGGTTGTTAAGCACCATGATCCATTTGATATCGCCCGCTGATGATATGTCTTTATTGAAAAGAAATCGCGATACGGGTAACCAGTCAAATGCTTCTAGCAACAAAACATATTTTGCTGACTTTTAAATGTTTTTATACCCTCCACTATAGGATAGGAGTATACTAATTTCGTCATTCTGTTTGTAACACCTCGAAATATGCGTCTAAGACCCCATAAAGTATATATATATATTCTTGATCGTCATTTTAAGTCGATCTAGCCATGTCCGTCCGTCCATCCGTTCGTCTGTCTGTCGAAAGCACTCTAACTTTCAAAGGAGTAAAGCTAGCCGCTTGAATTTTTGAACAAATACTTCTTATTAGTGTAGGTCGGTTGATATTGTAAATGGGCCATATCGGACCATGTTTTGATATAGATGCCATATAAACCGATCTTGGGTCTTGACTTCTTTAGCCTCTAGAGTGCGCAATTCTTATCCGATTGGAATGATATTTTGCACGACGAGCTTTGCTATGATATCCAACAACTGTGCCAATTATGGTTCAAATCGGTTTATGTTTTGATATAGCTGCCATATAAACCGATCATGGGCCTTGACTTCTTGAGCCTCTAGAGGGCGCAATTCTCGACAGATTTAACTTAAATTTTGCACGTAGTGTTTTGGTATCATTTTCAACAACTGTGCTAAGTATGATTCAAACCGGTTCATAATCTTGTATAGCTTTCATATAAACCGATGTTGAAGACCATGGGAGAAGCCATTGTACAAAATCTTTGCCAAGTCGGATGAGAACTACGCTCTCTAGAGGTTCAAGAAGTCAAGATCCCAGATCGGTTTATATGGCAGCTATATCAGGTTATGAACCGATTTGAACCATACTTGGCACAGTTGTTGGATATCATAGCAGAATACCACGTGCAAAATTTCATTCCAATCGGATAATAATTGCGCACTCTAGAGGCTCAAGAAGTCGAGACCCAAGATCTGTTTATATGACAGCTATATCAGGTTATTGACAGATTTGAACCATACATGGCACAGTTATTGGATATCATAACAAAACACGTCGTGCGAAATTTCATTCCAATCGGATAAGAATTGCGCACTATAGAGGCTCAAGAAGTCAAGACCCAAGATCGGTTTATATGACAGCTTTATCAGGTTATGAACCGATTTGAACCATACCTGGCACAGTTGATGGATATCATAACAAAACATGTCGCGCAAAATTTCATCCCAATCGGATAGAGATTGGGACCCAAGAAATCAAGACCCAAGATGGCAGCTGTATCAAGACATGGACCGATATGGCCCATTTACAATACCAACCGACCTACACTTATAGGAAGTATTTGTGCAAAATTTCAAGCGGCTAGCTTTACTCCTTCGGAATTTAGAGTGCTTTCGACAGACAGACGGACGGACGGACGGACATGGCTAGATCAACATAAAATGTCGAGACGATCAAGAATATATATTCTTTATGGGGTCTCACACGAATACGTCGAGTAGTCACAAACAGAATGTCGGAATTAGTATACCCCCCATCCTATGGTGGAGGGTACAAAAATTGGTATCAAAATCTTTGGTGGGGTGTCTAGGAGGGCCGTCCAACCCCAAAGCCCGGCAAACGGATTTTTAGACCAATCACTACAACATGTGACTAAAATTAAAGATATTTGAGAGTAGAAAACGAATCTGATAACCAATTGTGGAACTAAGAATTTCGTGGGTCACCCCGCGCCTATAAAACCCCTCAAATCGGACATTTGTATTGCAAATGGCATATGTATTTCAAATGGAAGGTCTTTGGGAATAGAGTACGAAATTGACCTTCAATTTTGGGACCAAGTCTCTGAGGGTCTACCACACCACAAGTAGGACTTTTATTGACCAATGCAATGTGGGGTTTAAATAAGAGGTACTTGAGTGTAGAAAAAGCAATAGGAAAATTGGAATACATTTTCAACAACAATTTCGTAGAAATGTTCAAATCTAGAGTAGTTCTCTCCAATAGGTCAGGAACGAGAAATAGGCTTTATAGTTTGTAGATTTTGGAAGGGGGCGGACCCTCCCCCTTTACCCAAAAACACCACCCAAAAACAAAAGTGGACCGATTGGGACAATATGGGTATCAACTGAAAGATATTGGAAAATACAACACGAATGTGGTATTAAAATTTGTACCCATCGGGCCGCCCCAACCCTAAAATTCCCCAAAACAGACATATTGGGCGTTCATGTCAATATGGGCCTCAAATGAAAGGTATTCGGGGGTAGATTACGAATCTGGCATACAAAATCAGATCGAAGATTAAAGGGCCCCAAAAAGTCTTTAAATGAGCATATGACCCATCATGACCATATGGAACTCGGTTTTTTTGTTTGTTTCGTAGAATCCAAAACGGCTGAACCGATTTTCTAAAAATTTTTACGGATTTTGTAAGGAAACATAGGCAGTATAAATTTTAGATATCGGTTGGAGACGGTCCCTCCCCTTATCCCAACAACGCCATCCAAAACCAAAAGTGTATATCAAATGAAAGATATAGGAGACTAGAAAGCGAATATCGTATTAAAATTTGGGTCCAAGTACCCAGCGGGCATCCCCAATCCACAAACTCCTCCAAAACAGATATATTCGACGTTCATGTCAATGTGGCCCTCAAAGGAAAAGTATTCGATAGTAGATTACAAATATGGGATAAAAAATTTAAATACCTCAAATACCCCCAAATGGTCATATTAGCCGACCATGTCTATATGGGACTAAAATGAAAGGTATTTGGGAGTAGATTACGAATATGAGATTACAATTTGAGTTCAAGTCTAGGTGGCGCTTTTCTTTCCAAATATAAGCCAAATAGGTTGATTGACCCATTATGACAATATGGGACTCAAATGAAATATATTTGAGAGTAGAAAACTAATTTCATATCCAATTTTGGAACCAAGTTTAGGGGTACGCCCTAAAGCCCCCCCTTAACTAAACTTAATTTCCGATCATGGCAATATGGAGCACAAATCAACGGTATTTGGGATTTAGAACGAATTTGATATCTATTTTCAGGGCAAAGTGCCGGTGGGCGCCCCCGCCCCAAAACACCCTCAAAACATTTCATATTTACTGACCATGGCAATATGGAGCTCACGTTAAATGGATTTAGGAGTGCAACACGAATTAGATTTGAGTCGAAATGTCTGAGTGTCATCCCTCCCTTAAAAAGCATTTCTGATTTCCCTAATTTTCAAAACCACCAGATCACGGAGATTGTTAACGCGATTCGTTCGAAATTTTTTTTTTTTTTTGCATTATCACAGTCAAAACAAAACATGGTTTCTATTGTTGGGGTCTGGTGCCTCGGCGGCCGTCCAAAACCCGCCAAATCACGACAATAAAGAGCTCGGACGAAAGGTGCTTGAGAGAAAACAAGTAAAAGCGTGCTAAGTTCGGCCGGGCGGAATCTTATATACCCTCCACCATGGATCGCATTTGTCGAGTTCTTTTCCCGGCATCTCTTCTTAGGCAAAACAGGATATAAGAAAGGATTTGCTCTGCTATTAGAGCGATATCAAGATATGGTTCGGTTTGGACCACAATTAAATTATATTTTGGAGACCTGTGTAAAATGTCAGCCAATTCGAATGATAATTGCGCCCTTTGGAGGCTCAAGAAGTAAAATAGAGAGATCGATTTATATGGGAGCTGTATCGGGCTATAGACCGATTCAGACCATAATAAACACATGTGTTGATGGTCATGAGAGAATCCCTCGTACAAAATTTCAGGCAAATCAGATAATAATTGAGACTTCTAGAGGCTCAAGGAGTCAAGATCCAAGATCGGTTTATATGGCAGTGTTCAAAATACATTTATTTTGAACATGAGAGATAACGCATTAGCATTTCATAGCCCACGCGTTGTTATCTTATAGAGTCTGTGTGCGGTTTAGGGTCTATTTGTACGATCGCCTATCTCATAAAACCAATACGCACAGCCGTATAAACCCTGCATGTGTACTTTTAAAAAGGGAATAGATAATGAGTCTAAGAAATGCATGTGTGTGTTTACTTAGGATCGTAAAATATCAGATAAGGAGAAACGGAGATATCACTGCGTTGGTATCTCGTTCTAGTTTAGTTTTAAGATTTTCATTTATTGTAGTGATAGGAAATTTGAAAATAAATGGTCAGTATAAATCTAGCATCAGAGAAGTGCGTTTTAGATTCAGCTCAACATTTGGTCCTTCGTAAAATTGAGTTATCCCCCACCCGAGGTAAGAAGCTCAATGGAACTAGGCCTATAAAGCAATTTAATAAAAATTGTTTAACACCCACTGAAAAATTAAATTCTGTGAAGAAGCGTCCTCGTGGCTTTAAACAACGAGAAGAAAAATAATAATAGAAATCACAATCCACTAAAAAGTGGAAATACAGTGAAGAAGCGTTCTCGTGGCTTTAGACAACGAGAAGAAAAAAAAAAAAACACATAATAAAAATATCAGAAAAATAAACAAACAAAACTACAAATAAAGTAAAATGGTTCGTCAGCAGTTATACAAGCGTCAAAATGAGATTGGTGAATATATCATCAATTTGAAGCAAAGCTGCCTTAAGGAAACCGCAAGAAGTGTGGCTAAGGAAACCTGCAAAGCCCAGTTGGGGCAAGTTTGGCAGGAATTCAAAAATAACCACACGAAGTTAACCGAATTGGGTATCACCGAGGAACCGTACTTTAAAAACAAGTATTATGAGAAGGTGAACTCATTGGTGGAGGAAATCTGTGCAGCCCTAGAGACGAACGAGGATGCAGCCAGCCAATTGGAAACTGGAAAAACTGAATCGTCGGGGTTGAAATTACAACAAATCCAACCGCAGGAAAATGGGGAGTCCAAAAATGAGAAGGAAAGAATAGCGGGAAAAAGGAAGGAAAGAATAAGAAAACTTATTCGAAAGTTAGTAGGAGAACTACTAGAGTTGGAACAACTCAATATTAAAGTCTTGCTGGAAGAAGCAAAAAGATCATGGGAAACACAGATGAATCAAATTAATGATCTATTATGGGAACTCACTATCAACCATGAGGGGTCTTACGAAGACATCACTAAAGAAGTTGATGAAGTAGAAAACCTCTACAAAAGAAGTAAAACAACGCTGATCTTAAGATTGGACAAATGTAAGGAGGAGAGATGTCCTATAAAACTAGCGGAGATAAAAATACCGGACTTCTACGGTAACGTGGAAGAATGGCCATCTTTCCATGATTTATACAAGAAGCTCGTACATGATGCCGAGAGCTTATCGGACGTTGAGAAAATGTTTTATCTGAAAGCTCATATTAAAGGAGAAGCGTCAAAAGTAATTAAACATTTACCGGCAGATGGAAGCAATTACCAGCCAACGTAGGAAAAATCTTCAGGAAGGCCAGGTGGTAATTATAAAAAATGAGGAAACGCACCCAGCGAGATGGCCTTTGGCAAGGATTACCCAGGTTCACCCTGGTAAAGATAGCTTGGTGCGAGCGGTGACGGTAAAGATAGCTTCAAATATAATGAAGAGACCTGTAAATAAGATATGTCCTTTGGAGAACGTGTCGTCTGTCCAGGACAATCGGGATGTGACTCATGTAAACTACACCAGAGTCGAGAAGAAGGTACGATGGAAAATGTCGCACATTTGGGCTCTACTTTTAATCTATATTGGCTGCATTAGATCGGATCCTATACAAATTGGAGCTTCGTTGAAAGAAATTAAAGAATCTGCCATAATTTACCTGGACCACGTCGGATCGGTGGATGTTGTCTCATCAAAATGGAATCTACTTGTTTATTATGACATGGAGCCATTTTTTGGGGGATTGAGAAGGCAAATCCTTTGGTGAAAGATATCAGGATGACTTGTGGGAAGCTGCAAACATTCGAACCACAATGTAATTATATATTGAATACAATAGAACGCCAGCTACTGAACATGGAACAAACGAACAAGTATCTCTTTCCTCTAATAACCAAGAGGTCGAAACGCGCGCCACTGGAGTTCATCGGATCTCTTCAACACATTCTTTTCGGGACTATGGATGCAGAGGATAGAAAGGCAATGGAGCTAAACATGAAAAATCTATTAGATAACCAGTATAACCTGAAGTTTCTGGTGAAGCAGCAAACATCAGTGGTGGAGTCAACAATTAACATTCTTCGCAGGACTACAGATGAAGTTAATCAGAACTTCAAAAGTATAGTAGACCGGGTAGACAATATCACGGAAACAGTGAAAGAAGAATACTTTGTATACCGTGAATCAACTAAGTTCTTTATGGTCGTTAAGGAACTTCAAATTATAGTAGAAGAGAACGAAAGGGTTCAACTGCAAATGCTGGCGTTGTTAATTGATATTAATCATGGGAAATTAAACCCGTCCTTGATTACGCCTATACAACTGCAAGAGGAGATAAATAAAATTCGGGAATATATTCCAGACCACTTGAAGCTACCAGGAACAGCAGAGAATCAGCTACGCAGCATATATAAATTGCTAAAGGCTAAGGCATCGGTCATAGAGAATCGCTTAGTGGTGTCCGTCTGGATTCCTCTGTTTAGTGACCAGGTGTCTCAACTTCATGAGATGATTGGCGTGCCGTTTGAGAGACTAGGAAGAAGATTGATACCAGTCCTTCGGAGTGATTACATCATTTATAATTTTAAAATGGACGCTTATCACCTGTTCTCGGAGTCTGAATTAAACAATTGCCAAACCTTTGGCGATGAAGAGTACGTCTGCGATGGAGGGTGGCCCTGGATAGATGCTAACGATCAATCTTGTGAGACATCTCCTCTAAAACCTCGCATCAAACCAAGCTGCAAGTTTGATGACTTTGCTGCGGATTCATTTTGGAAGAAATTGGCGCTAGTAAACAGCTGGATGTTTAAAGTTTTCAACCAGACAACGGGACATATTCAATGCTCGAGCCGCTCACAACGAATAATAGAGTTACCCCTGCAAGGCGTCTTGGAAGTGGAACCTGGCTGCACCGTTAGAACCCTAGGAACAACAATCACTGCGCCGTTAAGCCTCCAGTCTAGTCGAGATGTAGAAGATAGAGTGAATTTCACAGCAGACTTAGCTCAGATTGAAGAATTTAACATGCTTCCTTTGGGACCAATGATTATCAATCACACCCGCCAAGTTGATGAAGTGATGACGAAGCTTAGAGATGTCCAGAAAACAAATGTCGATCTAAGGGGCTTGCAGTTTCATCATATGAGTGGTCATGCTGCTCTTATTTTAGTTATTCTCATAATAATAATATTAGCGATATGTTTTATTAAGAAGTTTATTCAAAGGCAAAATGTATCAGCTTTAAATTTTTAGATCTTTAGAACTTATGTAAAATAATATATCTAATATTACAGTCCACTATTACAAATTATCGAACGACAAATCAAAGATATAATTAGACAAAAATACAGTCAGTCCACTATGTAGACTTACGCGCCCGGCAGAATGTTCAAAATACATTTATTTTGAACATGAGAGATAACGCATTAGCATTTCATAGCCCACGCGTTGTTATCTTATAGAGTCTGTGTGCGGTTTAGGGTCTATTTGTACGATCGCCTATCTCATAAAACCAATACGCACAGCCGTATAAACCCTGCATGTGTACTTTTAAAAAGGGAATAGATAATGAGTCTAAGAAATGCATGTGTGTGTTTACTTAGGATCGTAAAATATCAGATAAGGAGAAACGGAGATATCACTGCGTTGGTATCTCGTTCTAGTTTAGTTTTAAGATTTTCATTTATTGTAGTGATAGGAAATTTGAAAATAAATGGTCAGTATAAATCTAGCATCAGAGAAGTGCGTTTTAGATTCAGCTCAACAGGCAGCTATATCAAGTTATGAACCGATTTGAAACTTATTTGACACATTGTTGAAAGTATGAATAAAATACGTCATGTAAAATTTCAGCCAAATCGGATAGGAATGGCGCCCTCTAGAAGTTCAGGAAGTCAAGTCCCCAGATCTGTTTATATGACAGCTATATCAGGTTATAAACCGATTTGGGCCATACTTGGCACAGTTGTTGGACATCATAACAAAATACTACGTGCCAAAATTAATTCAAATCGGATAAGAATTGCGCCCTCTAGAGGCTCAAGAAGTCAAGTGCTCAGATCTGTTTATATGACAGAGGTATCAGGTTATGAACCGATTTGAACCATACTTGGCACAATTGTTGGATATCATAACAAAACACGTCGTGCAAAATTTCATTCCAATCGTATAAGAATTGCGCACTCTAGAGGCTCAAGAAGTCAAGACCCAAGATCGGTTTATATGCCAGGTATATCAGGTTATAGACCGATTTGAACCATACTTGGCACAGTTGTTGTATATCATAACAAAACACGTAGTGCAAAATTTCATTGCAATCGGATAAGAATTGCACACTCTAGAGGCACTGTGCCAAGTATGGTTTAGATCGGTCCATAACCGGATATAGCTGCCATATAAACCGATCTTGGGTCTTGACTTCTTGAGCCTCTGGAGGGCTTAATTCTTATCCAAATTGAATGAATTTTGGCACGTAGTATTTTGTTATCATATCCAACAACTGTGCCAATTATGGTTCAAATCGGTTCAAAACCTGATATAGCTGTCATATAAACAGATCTGGCGACTTGACTTCTTGAGCTTCTAGAGGGCACAATTCCTATCCGATTTGGCTGAAATTTTGCAAGACGTTTTTTATACCCACCACCGAAGGATGGGGGTATATTCATTTTGTCATTCCGTTTGCAACACATCGAAATATCCATTTCCGACCCTATAAAGTATATATATTCTTGATCAGTAATAATCTAAGATGATCTATTCATGTCCGTCCGTCTGTCCGTCTGCCTGTTGAAATCACGCTACAGTCTTTAAAAATAGAGATATTGAACTGAAATTTTGCACAGATTCTTTTTTTGTCCATAAGCAGGTTAAGTTCGAAGATGGGCTATATCGGACTATATCTTGATATAGCCCCCATATAGACCGATCCGCCGATTTAGGGTCTTGGGCCCATAACAGCCACATTTATTATCCCTATTGCTGAAATTTTAGACAGTGAGTTGTGTTAGGCCCTTCGATATCCTTCGTCAATTTGGCTCAGATCGGTCCAGATTTGGGTATGGCTGCCATATAGACCGATCCTCCGATTTAGGGTCTAAGGCCCATAAAAGCCACATTTATTATCCGATTTCGCTGAAATTGGGGACTGTGAGTTGTGTTAGGCCTTTCGACATCCTTCGTTAAATTAGCCCAGATCGGTTCAGATTTGGATATAGCTGCCATATAGACCGATCCTCCGGTTTAGGGTCTTAGGCCCACAAAAGCCACATTTATTATCCGATTTTGATGAAATTCGGGACAGTGAATAATGTAAGGCCCATCGACATCCTTCGTTAATTTGGCTCAGATGGGTTCAGATTTGGATATAGCTGCCATATAGATCGATCCTCCGATTTATGGTGTTAGGCCCATAAAAGCCACATTTATTGTCCGATTTTGCTGAAATTTGGGACAGTGAGTTGTGTTAGGCCCTTCGACCATCTCCCGTCAATTTGGTCCATATCGGTTCAGATTTTGATATAGCTGCCATATGGACCGATTTCTTGATTTATGGTTTTAGGCCCATAAAATTCTCATTTATTTTCCGATGTCATACTTCTGCAATATCGCACAGATCGGTCCAGATTTGGATATAGCTGCCATATAGACCGATATCTAGGTTTTAGGTTTTGGGGCCATAAAAGACGCATTTATTGTCCGATGTCGCTGAAATTCGAGACAGTGAGTTTGGCTAGGCTCTTCGACGTCCTTCTTCAATTTTGCCCAGATCGGTCTAGATTTGAATATAGCTGCCATATAGACCGATCTCTCGATTTAAAGTTTTGGGCCCATAAAACAGGCATTTATTGTCCGATTTCGCAAACATTTAGGACAGTGCTATGTGTTAGGCTCTTCGACATTTTTTATGCAACTTAGCCCAAATCGGTCCAGATTTGGATATAGCTACCATGTAGACCGATATCTCGATTTAAAGTCTTGGCCCCATAAAAGGCGCATTTATAATCCGATTTCACTGAAATTTGAAACAGTGACTTATATTAGGCTTTTCGATATCCGTGTCGTATATAGTTCCGATCGGTTTATTTTTAGATATAGCTAGTGTACTTATTAGTATTTGGTCCAAATCGGAACATATTTTGATGAAACTGATATGGGACATAAGGTATGAAATTTTCACCGAATTTTGATGAGAGGTGGTTTACATATATACCCGAGGTGGTGGGTATCCAAAGTTCGGCCCGGCCGAACTTAACGCCTTTTTACTTGTTATTGTTACTTTCAACAACTATGTCAAATAAGGTACAAGCCGGTTCACAACCTGATATAGCTGCCATATAAACCGGTCTGGGATCTTGACTTCTTGAGCCTCTAGAGGTCGCAATTATTATCCGATTTGCCTGAAATTTTGTACGACGGATTCTCTCATGACCATCAACATACGTGTTTATTATGGTCTGAATCGGTCTATAGCCCGAAACAGCTCCCATATAAATCGATCTCTCTATTTTACTTTTAGAGGCCACAAAGGGCGCAATTCTTATACGAATTGGCTGACATTTTACACAGGTCTCCAACATATAATTTAATTGTGGTCCAAACTGGACTATATCTTGATATCGCTCTAATGGCAGAGCAAATCTTTTCTTATATCATTTTTTTGTCTAAAAAGAGATGCCATGAAAAGAACTCGACAAATGCGATCCATGGTGGAGGGTATATAAGATTCGGCCCCGCCGAACTTAGCTCGCTTTTACTTGTTAAGTCTCATATTGATATGAACGACCAATTTGTCTGCCTTTAGACATTTTGGGGTTAGGGCGACATTCTGAAAACATCGACTCAATTTTAATACCATTCGTATTCTACTCTTCAATACTTTTCATTTGATATCCATATTGTCTTTATCGGTCCACTTGTGATTTTGGGTGGTGTTTTTTAGGTAACGGGAAGAGTCCGCCTCATTCCGATATCAACAAATTATAAAGCATATTTCTTCCTCCTTACCATATTCATTATCTAATCCCGAATAACTTTCATTTGAGTCCCATATTGTCATGCTTATCCAATGAACCTATTTTAGGGGGTTTTGGAGTTGGAGCGGCCCCCAGTTATTTGAACCCAATTTTTAGTATAAAATTCGTATTCTAATTCTGAATACCTTTCATTTGAATCCCATGTTATCCTGATCGGTCCACTTTTATTTTTGGGTGGTACTTTTGGGGTTAGGAAGAGGGTCCGCCCCATTCCGATATCAAAAAATTATATAACCCATGTTTCCTTCCAGACCAACCTACACAATCTCTGAAAATTTCAAGATAATCGGTTCATCCGTTTTTGAGTCTATAAGGAAGAAACAAAAAAACCTACAAACAAACTCAAATTAATTTTTATATACAAGACTATACTTATATATCCGCTCTGCTGCGCCTGATAATGCTATATTAGAGAGAAGTACTCTAAATTTGAAAATTTATGCCTCATTTCAATTGAAAATGTATTCCAATTTTCTTGTGGATTTTTCTACACTCAAATACCTTCTTTCGGTGTGGAGGAACCCCAGACACTTGGTCCCAAACGTGAAAATCAATCTCGTGCTCTACCCCCAAAGAACTTTCATTTAAAATCCATGATCGGTAATTATGTCCGATTTGAGGGGTTTTTGGGGGTGGGGTGAACTACTATACACTTAGTCCCACAATTGGATACCAGATTCGCTTTCTACTCTCAAATGCCTTTAGTTTGATACCCATATTGTAGTGATTGGTCTTTAAATCCGTTTGGCGAGTTTTGGGAGTGAGCTGCCCTCCTAGGCACCCCACCTCAGATTCTGATAACAATTTTTCGATTTTTGATAATGTAAGTGTGCCAAAAAAAAAATCGCTTAAATCGCCATACCCATCTCCGAAATCAGGAGAAATGTTAGTGCTACTACTCGCCGTAAGTGGCTTAACGCTTATAACAGTGTTCATCATGTGGTAGTTGTCGATAAATCACTATATGATTACCAATTAAATTGTCATCATTTAGTCTATTTTTAAATCATATCAAATTGCCATACTAAACGATTTTCTGTGGTAAAGAACTAATTTGCCAGTCTATATATTTGGTGCAGTTCTTACTATTAAACCATGTAAAACTTTTTAACAAAAAAGTGTTGCACAGAAGCACGTCATTTGGTGTTGTCTATCGATAAGCTAAAAATGGTTGCAATCTTAACGTTAAGGTTTGCAACTCCTCCTATCACGCTGACCGTCATAATTTTTGGTGTATGGCGGCCTACATTTATTTGTGACCCCACACATTAATTAAATCACACAGTGTCCTGTTAGGACTTTATGATTGCTCGACTGTTTTGGGGTGAGGTGGTCCGCTAGATATATGAGCAGAATGAAGATATCAGATTCGCAGTCCACAATCTTATACCTTTAATTTAACACCATATTGTCATGATTGGTGTATGCAGCCGTTTAGTGGAGGGTGTATATATGGGGGTTGTGCGCCACACTCCATCTGCCACTTGAGTTCAAATTTGAATGACGCATTCTACTCAAAAATATAAATCATTTGATCCCCCATTGTTTTAATTGGTCAAATAATTTATTGGAGGCGATTTTTGGAGGTAAGGCGCCACCTAGATTCTTGGACACCAAGTTTTATGTCAAATTCGTAATCAACTCCCAAATGCCTCTCATATGCGTCTTATAGAGCTATATGAAAGGTATATGAAAAAAAATTTTCTCCCGAATACCTTTCATTTGAGTCCCATATCGATATGTACATCCAATATGTTTGTTTGAAAAGTTTTTAGGGTTGGGTGACCCCTTGGATACATGAACAAAACTTTTAATACCATATTCGTATTCTATTCTCCAATACCTTTCATTTGATACCCATATTGTCCGATCGGTCATCCTTGATTTGGGTTGTGTTTTTGGGGTACCGGGGTAGGGTCCACCAAATTCCAATATCAAGGAATTATATAGCCTATTACTCCTTCCTAATCACATTCGTAATCTACTCCCGAATATCTTTCATTCGAGTCCCATATTGTCATTATCGTCCAATATGCCTATTTGAGCCCAAATTTCGATACTAACTTTGTAATCTACTTCCGAAGGCCTGCCATTTGAGTCCCATATTGCCCGGATCGATCCACTTTTATTTTTGAGTGGTACTATTGGGGTTAAGGAGAGGGTCCGCCCCCCTGGAGACATCAAAAAATTATATAGCCTATTGCTCCATTCGAACCACTCCCCACAATCGTGGTGGGGTGAACCCCTACACTTCGACCTAATTTTTGTACCCACCACCGAAGGATGGGAGTATATTCATTTTGTCATTCCGTTTGCAACACATCGAAATATCCATCTCCGACCCTATAAAGTTTATATATTCTTGATCAGCGTAAAAATCTAAGACGATCTACACATGTCCGTCACGCTACAGTCTTCAAAAATAGAGATATTGAGCTGAATCTTTACACAGATTTTTTTTTTTTGTCCATAAGCAAGTTAAGTTCGAAGATGGGCTATATCGGACTATATCTTCATATAGCCCCCATATACACCGATCCGCCGATTTAGGGTCTTAGGCCAATAAAAGCCACATTTATTACCACATTTTGCCAAAATTTGGGACAGTGAGATGCTAATGGACCTGCGACATCCTTCTTCAATTTGGTCCTGATCGGTTCAGATTTGGATATAGCTGCCATATAGACCGATCTCTCGATTTAAGGTTTAGCGCCCATAAAAGGAACTTAACCTGCTTATGGATAAAAAAAAGAATCAATGCAAAGTTTCATCTCAATATCTCTATTTTTAAAGACTGTGTCGTGATTTCAACAGACATACGGATGGACATGGCTAGGCCGACTTAGACGATTAAGGTGATCAAGAATATATATACTTTAAAGGGTCGGAAATGGATATGTCGATGTGTTGCAAACTGAATAAAAAAATGAATATATCCCCATTCTTCGGTGGTGGGTATAAAAACGTATATTAACGTAGAATTTTTTTTTTAAAAAATTTAAATTTTATTTTAAAGTTAAAATTTTTTTTTTTCGTTGGCCCCTACAACAAGAAAAAACGTCTTTTTAACATTTAATGTCCATTTGGCGGAGATATCTGAATTAAATGATTTTGGCATTAAGTCGCACCTGCTGTCAAAAGAAGTAGGGTTATTGCCATAAATTTATTTTTATACCCTCCACCATAGGATGGTGGTATACTAATTTCGTCATTCTGTTTGTAACACCTCGAAATATGCGTCTAAGACCCCATAAAGTATATATATTCTTGATCGTCATGTCATTTTAAGTCGATCTAGCCATGTCCGTCCGTCAGTCTGTCGAAAGCACGCAAACTGAAATATTACATAATGACTTCTACATTGTTCAGCATTCATTTATGTTCCGAATCGGACTATAACATGATATAGCTCCAATAGCTCAACAGTTCTTATTTAATATTCTATATTTGCCTAAAAAGAGATACTGCGCATAGAACTCGACAAATGCGATCCATGGTGGAGGGTATATAAGATTCGCCCGGGCCGAACTTAGCACGCGCTTACTTGTTTTTAAAATAGAAACGATCAATTCAACAAGACATAAAACAAATTCCAGAAATCTTGCCATCTGGAAGATCATGTTACACGGATGGATCAAAGCTAGTGGACAGAGTGGGCCTGGGGGTTTACATTGAAAATCCGGGGACTGACATCTGTTTTAGACTATCTGACTATAAAACGGTCCTGCAGGCGGAGATACGGGCGATCACGGAATGCGTGAAGTGGTGTGGTACTAACGCGAGGACGTCGAGTGTGAACATCTTTATCGACAGTAAAATTGCCATAAGGGCAAAAACAACCAGGACGGTAAGGTCATGAACAATCTTGCAGTGTAAGAAGGAGATTAACGCCTTCTCTGAGGATGGGAAATTTTCAATCGACAAGCTTTACACCTTCGAAAGTTAACGTGCTTTCGACGGAAGGACATGGATAGATCGACTTAAAATGACATGACAATCAAGAATATATACGAAATTAGTATACCCCCATCCTATGGTGGAGGGCATAAAAATAAATTTATAGCAATAACCCTACTTCTTTTGACAGCAGGTTCTATTTAATGCCAAAATCATTAAATTCAGCTTTCTCCGCTAAATGGTCATTAAATATTAAGAAAACTATTTTTTGTTGTAGGGGCTAAAGAAAAATTTTTTTTTTATCTTTTTAAAATTTCAATTTAAAAAAAAGAATAATTAGTAATATTGTATTTAATTATAAATTATTTGAATTACGTCAGTAATTATATGAAAAGTGTTAAGGATTCGAAAACACAATTTTAAAACCCCGAAATGATCACCCAGATTGACTTACATTTTAAATATACAAAATAAGTATTTCATATAAGACCATTTCTTTTTTTTAGAATTCTATAATTTACAATCCAGTGTTTAACGCAATTGATACGGAGCTTATAGTGATTAAGGGACGAAAATTCTAGTAGAAATTTGAGCACAGTGAAATATTATCTAAAGCATTTTAAAATTTACTGCTTTGAATTTTTGATCTTCTTCCAAGCAAAATCTTTTTAAAATGTAAAGATTTTGCGAATAATGATTTCATTATGTGTTATGTGCGAAAACCTTTAATGAAAATCTTTAGAACTTAAAAAAATTTTTGGAAATTATAAGCATATACGACAATATTTGTATACAATTTTTACCGGCATTATTTTCCTTCGTTTGGGTATTTTGTTTGGATAGTGTTGACCTGTTTAAAAATATCTTCAATTGTGTTGTATTGTATCGGCTATAGGTCCATGAAAACACAAATGTTTAGTGTTTTTTCTTTTATTTCACCACATGCAATCGAACACGATTTAAAAAAAAAAATTTGGCAACTTTACCAATTGCGCCCTCAAAAGCTGAAGTCAAGACCCAAGACCGGTTTATATGGCAGCTATATCAGGTTATAAACCGAATAGAACCATTATTAGAACAGTTGTTGTAAGTGATACCAAACCACCACGTGCAAAATTTCAGTCAAATCGCTCACTCTAGAGGCTCAATAATTTAAGACCCAAGATCGGTTTAAATGGCAGCTATATAAAATGTATCGATTTGGCCCATTTACAATCCCAACCAACCTACACTAATAAAAAGTATTTACACAAAATTTCAAGCTTTCGACAAACAGACGGACGGACAGACGGACATGACCAGATCGACTGAAAATGTCATGACGATCAAGAATAAATATAAACGTTAGGGAGTCTTTGACACATATTTCGAGATGTTACAAACAGAATGACTAAATTAGTATACCCCCATCTTATGGTGCAGGGTATAATTACTAATTATTCTTTGGAAAAGTTGCTCAGACTAACAAACTAAGTATTTATTTTAAAGACATTTTTTGAATAATATTTTTTCTACAGATTAAAAATTTCAATAAAAATAATAAAACGATAATTAAGAAAAAATTCTATGGAATCATGTCTTAGAAACATTTTTGATAAATGTTTGGCTTTCGGAACAATTTTTTTATTAACTACTTTGGTGGCAAAAAATTTAAACTTTCAGTAATTTTAGTTTTATCTTTTAAAAAAGTTACATTGCGATTCGGTTTAAAAAAAATTGCATTCGCTTGTAATGTCTAAATGCTTTTGATATATATGGCAATAATCCTACTTCTTTAAACAGCAGGTGCTATTTCATACCAATATCATTAAATCCAGCTTTCTTCGCTGAATGGTCATAAAATATTAAGAAAATTATTTTTTCTTGTAGGGACATAGAAAATTGAAACATTTTTAAAATTCAAAATATTGAAAACCAGCAAGGAAGGGCAAAAGTCGGGAGGTGCTGAGTATAAAATACCCTACACCTAGGACACAGGTACAATGTGGGAGCTATATCCAATTTTGATGGACCTCAACGGATGTTTTCAGATGAGTTATTAAACAATTCGTAGCAAATTTCGATCAAATATGTTCAAACTATAATAACTACGGCTGACAAATGACAACATTATTGCAAATTACGCAAAATCTGACGACCATATATATTGGAGCTATATCTAAATCTGTACCGATTTCGAGCAAACTTCTCAAATATTGTGGTAGTCGTAGAGGAAAGCGTTGTGCATAATTTTGGCAATTTGATCAATAAATGCACTTGCAGTGGCTCTTGGAGTCAAAATCGGGCGATATACATATATGACAGATATATCTAAATCTACACCGATTTCTATGAAATTCACCAGTAATATTAAGAGTCAAGAGGAAACCCTTCCTGCCAAATTTCGACAGAATCGGTTAACAAATGTCCACTTTTTTGCAATATAAGGCCAAATCGTACGTAAATATATATAGGAGATATATCCAAATCTGAACCGATTTTTTCCAATTTCAAAAGGCTTCGTCTCTAGGTCGAAAAACATGCTTGTACCAAATTTTAAAACGATCGAATGAAAACTGCGACCTGTACTTTGTACACAAATTATCTTAGCCAGAAGGACAGACGGACACAGCTAAATCGAATCAGAAAGTGATTCGGAGTCGATCGGTATAGTTATCAATGTATCTATCTCTCTTTCTTCTGGGTTTTACAAACAAATGCACTAAGTTATAATACCCTGTACCACAGTAGTAGTGTAGGGTATTAAAATAAATAAACTTGAGCTGGAAGAAGTTTCTTTAATTTGCAGAGCAGTCCTTTGTGATAAACTTTGTCAAAAGCTTGTTGGACATCTAAACATACAGCAGAGCAATAAAATTGTAGCTGGAGTGCGGTGGATATAGTTTTTACAATTCGGTGACATTGTTCAGGTGTCGCGTGCTTCTGTCGAAATCCGAACTGCTATTCTTAAATAATGTTATATTCTTCCAATACTGGTAGCAAGCGTTGTATAAAAATCCTCTCAAAAATCTTCCAAAATACAGCGAGTATACTTATTGGACTATACGAGCTTATGTTGTTTTCCGGTTTATTTGATTAATGTATCATTCCAATTTCGGCACATTTCCATTGGGTTGGGATATGTTGTAATCTTAGTATAGAGTTAAAAATTAGTGTGAAGAAAATTATGGCTTAAAATGGAAGGACTTTAACTACTTTGGAGTTTATTTTGTCATATCCAGGTGCTTTTGATGAGTTTAGTTTTTGCATTTCGTTTGCAACTTCCCTTGGAGATATGTGTTTAATAGGTCTGTCCATTTCACAGGCCACATTTAGAAATTGCATTACTTCTGTTTCTTGGCAAGAAAATGTAAATGGTTTAAATGTATTGGTTAAATGAGTGGCAAATGATGAGGCTTTCTGCGAATCTGTGCAACACCATGTATTATTGAGTCGTTTCGTTAAGCAGGTCGTTTGCTTTCCATAGATCGTAATCAGAATTTTTGATGAGTATATTAGGTTTTGCAGATATCTAGCTATTTCTTGGTTTTTTCAAATTCGATTTTTTTCCGAAACAGTTTTTGTGGCGCAGTTTGAATTCCTTGTCCTTTGTCATAAACGACGAAGTCTTCTCTTATTGGGAATCAATCGCCTCATTTCAGCAGTAACTTGCCCTTGGGAGTCGTTACGATTATATGGCGTTGCCATTGGGGTTGAGAATGCAGCAGATTCATGGATAGAAGCCGTGAAAATTTCTACAGTCATCTCAGTCACCAAAGTCATCTCCGGATTTTATTTGCAAATTGAGGTCAAGACTTTGATCTAATATGCTCTTAAAAGAGTCTAAATTGTTCTTGTGAGAGAACTTGGAAACTTTTTTTAGAACTAGGTTAAGTGTGGTACTGAAGTTAATTATCAAGAGCGTGTGATCTGAATTCAAGTCATCATTATTTACTATATCTACCATATTCGTAGAATTCTCGAAATGACAGCGAAATCTAGTAGGTCCGGTAGTTTGTTATGACCAATAAGTTGGCCATCCACCTGATAAAACTTTATAATTGTTTTTGAGGGTGCAATCATATGTATTTTCCACCTTTAGGATTCGCAAGCCTTGAACCCCACCTAGGGTGGTTAGCATTGTTTCCTCAGCTACAATGAAACGGGATCCAATTTTCTTAAAAAAGGAATCATAATCTTCAAAAGATACATTGTGTCATGGTGGAAAATAAATAGAGTAAATTGCGATGTGCTGGTTGTTGTATTTCAATCTAATAACTGCTGCCTGAAGAAAAGATTTTTCGACAAATTCTGCTACTTCGTATTTAATTGTAGATTTTATGAAGATTCCTGACCCTGCATGAGCGGGTGATTAGCGCCTATATAGTCGTATCCTCGTATTCTGGCTTGAGATTTATTTGTTTCGTGAGTTTCGGAGATTAGGAATCCATTAATATGTTTTGACTTAAAAATAATGCAATTTAATTTATTTTATTTCTGAAACCATTGGCAATCCACATAGCTATTCTTTAGTTCAATTGCAATTTTTGTCCGATTTGGCTTAAATTTTCCAAGTGGAGTTCGGTATTGACTTCCAACAACTGTGCAAAATACGGTTTAAATCGGTCAAGAACCTGATATAGTTCCCATACAAACCGATCTCCCGATTTAACTTCGATTTGGCTGAAATATTGCGCATATTGTTCTATTATGACTTCCGACAACTGTGACAAGTACCGTTAATAACCTTATATATGTAGCTCCTATATAAACCGAACTGCCGATTTGACTTCTTGAGCCGTTGCAAGTCGCAATTTTTGTCCGATTTGGCTGAAATTTTGCACATTGTCTTCTGTTATGACTCTCAATAACTGTGCGGTACGGCAAGTACGGTCCAAATCGGTCCATATCCAGATGTAGTTCCCATATTTTAGCAATCCATGGTAGTGGGTTCCCGAGATTCGGCCCGGCCAAACTTAGCACGCTTTCAATTGTTTAATCATATTGTATATGCTGGAAACCTCCAGGAATAAATACTGGTGGTGGTTTCGAAATTCTTTGCTCTTCGTTATTTTCAAAATTATCATTATCATCATCATTATCATTGTTTTCGTTATCTTCTTTCTGTTTTTCGTTATATTGTATTGTAGGCGTTGAGTGGAGCGGACGTGTTTTTATTTCGCTCCTCAAAGAAAAAAAATATCCGTATCTCGGAATAGGTACTACCTATTACGAAAAAAATTTAAAATCCTTTTGGAGTAGGCTAGAAATGGACACCAAAGACTTAATAGCTGCGGTGGTGGCGTCAACCCGTAGCGTGTTGTCCTCCCTTCCCAAAGGTGTGGGTGCCTTGGCATCTGTAGTAGAGAGTAATGCTTCAAGCGCAGCACAACTAGTCGTCAGACTAATTAACGAGGAAGAGATGGATAAACCAGAGGGATGCACAGTTCGTCCCCAGCCTTTAAGTAAAACTGGTGTTTCTGACTCGGATTCAGACAGCGACAGTGTCAATGAAACAGTCATCGCAGCCAAATCGAGAGATGATGGCATCGGGATGAGGGCAAAAGAGGACGATGACTTTGCTAAGCTAACAAGCAGACCGAGAAAGCGATCCGGTGCACGACAAAAGAGACAGAGGGTTATGTACCGGTTCCGCAATCGGATGCAGTGCAGGATGCTGGAAGAGATAGAACTGACATTCCAAGCACTTTTACGGAAGCTTTAAAAAGAATCAGATCTCCCGAAGAGCATAACACTGCTAAAATGCCGAAGAAGAAAAAGAGGTCCCCGCTTTCAAGTACTCTGGGAAAACCAAGCCAGCCATCCTGCAATGGAGACTCCAGACAGTGTCCTGCGGAGGTAGACAAAGTCAGAACAGGAACGAAGAAGCGCTCATGGCCATTGAGTCTTCATGGAGGACTGTGGCTTGCAAACTGAGACCACAGCCATCACGGAAGGGGAAGATGGTCGCTGAGAATGGTATAGAGCCGCCCTCTTACGCCAGAGTGGCAAGGAAGTACAACATAGATGAGCTGACTTATGCAGTCATCAATATCGGCTGTGAATCCGGTAGGATTCCACCAGATCATCGGTCCCAAGTGAAGAATCTAGTTAACAATCGGATTTTCGAACATGTGTGGAAATCTTTAGAGGGTCCGATATGCAGAGGACGTCTTTACGCTGCGTTTTGCGTCGGCGGAATGTGTTGATACCGTCAAACAGCTCGTCAGAGGTATCCATGCTCCCTGGGAGAGCGCAAAGCTCGACCTGGTGAGAAACATGGATACCCCCAGCTCACAAAGGCTACGGTCTTCATCGAGGGTCGGGGCAGTAAATTTGCGACGGAACGCATGTTGGGATTCTTGGGCAAGCAAAACCAAGGTTTGGTCACAGAGAAGTGGAAGGTCTTCCACAGAGAGGAGAAGGAGAATGGAACTCTCCTTGTGGTTGGCATTGATCAAGTCTCCGTGACAAGTTTGGCTAAGACTAAAGGCATGGCGCACTTCGAGAGCAAAACTGCCTTTTTCAAGATTGGGAAGACTAGGATAGGCAGAAATTCTCATTTTGAGACATCAGGCCGTGTAGTGGCAGGTGACTCAATACCGCCCAACGAACAGGCTGACAACGAGACAATCACGGCCTCTCTCAATATTGGAAAGACTAGAATAAGCAGAAACAAAAATATCAGACAGTGCAGTTCCGAGAGACAGAGCACAACCAAACAAACAGGTACCCGACAACGGAACCAACACCAACTTCAAGATTCGGAATACTGGTATAGGTAAATATCCTAATATTGAAACATTAGGCATCGCAGGGAAACGAGTCCCAATGCATCCTAAAGAACAAGGAACCGATGATGGTACCATCACCTACTCCCAAGAAGTCCATTTGCTTAAGATTTGGAAGACTAAGATAGGCAAAGATCCTAGAATTGAAACAATAGGCAGTACAGGGAATGAAATCTCAATACAACCTAACGAACAAGGATCCGACGATAGAACCATTACCGACTTTATAAGGAGCCGGAAGACTAGTATAGGCAAAGAACCTAATACGATGACATCAGGCAGTGCAGTGACTGGAAAGTCAATGCAGTCTACAAACCAGGGATATACTTGGCTCTGAAAAAATATCAGCATCGTGCTCTTTTCTGAAATACCATTTATTTAAACCCCATATTGCCATTAGCTTAAGAGGAGTTTACAGGATGAAGCGTCCCCCAAACACATAGCCCCAAAATAGGTTATCAAATTCGTTTTCTAATCTCAAATACCTTTCATTTGAGCCACATATTGGCATGGTCGAAGCATTTTTTCCCTTTGGGTATGTTTTGGGAAAGGGGTGATGCCCTAAATACAAGGACCTACATTTGGATGTCAAACTCGTATTCTACTCCCAAATACTTTTATTTGAGCCCCATATTGCGATGGTCACTAAAAAATTGCTGTTTGTGGGGTATTTTGGGAAAGGGGTAGACCCCCAGAAAATTGGCCCCGAAAATGGGTATCAATTCTTGCTCTACCTCCCAATACCTTTCATTTAAGCTCCACATTGACATGATCGGAAAATATGCCCGATTTAGGGGTATTTTGGGAATTGGGGTGGTCCCCCAAACATTAAACACGCAAAATATATTTGCAACGTGCTCTATTCTCATATATCTATATATAATTTATTTGAACCCCTTATTGCCGTTGGCCTCAAAATTGGATATCAAATTCGTTTTCTAATCTCATTTAAACTCCTTATTGCAAAAGTCAGCAAACATGTCCGGTTTGGGGTATTGGCCCTAGAAACTATGAATATGTAGTTCCCCTCTCTTTAAGACCCAAATTGTCTTGGTTAGCAAATTTGTCCTATTTGGGGGTTGTTATGGTGGTGGGACGTTCTCCAGACAGTTGGTCCCTAATGTTGATATCAGATACGTGGCCTACTCCCACATACCTTTAATTTCAGCCCCATATTTCCATAGTCGGCAAACATGACTGGCTTGGGGGGGTTTTGGGGGATGGGCGGCCACTCAGTGTGTTGGCCTTGATAATATATATCGGATTCGTGCTCCACTTTAAAAACCCTCTTATTTGAGCCTCATATCGCAATAGTCAGAAAATACTAACTATTTGGGTGGTGTTGTGGGAGTGGCGTGGCCCCATAGACAGTTTTCCCAAATATTGATATCAAATTCGTGCTTTACTCCCAAAAACCTTTCATTTGAGCCCCATATTGAAATGGTCGTAAATTTGTCCCCTTTGGGGATGTTTTTGGGAAAAGGCGGCCCCCAAACACTTGGTCCCATATTTGGATATTAGATTCGTATTCTACATTCAAATACCCCATATTCCCATGGTCAGTAAATAAGTCTAGTTTGGGGGTGTTTTGGGGAAAGGGGTGGATCCCCAGAAACGTGGTCCCACATTTAGATATCAGATTCGTTTTCTACTCACAAATACCTTTTATTTGAGTCCCATATTAAATAATATGTCCGATTTAGGGGTCTTTTGGGATTTGGGGTGGTCCCCCTAGTACTTGGTTTGACAATTGGATATCAGATACGTTTTCTTATCCTAAATACCTTTCATTTGAGTCCCATATTATCGTGATTGGTCTAAAAATATGTTTGGTAGGTTTTAGGGTGGGGCAGCCCCCCTAGGTACACCATTCGAAATTTGGATACCAAGTTTTTATTTTTAGGGTACTATATGAGAGCACACAAAATTTCGCTTAAATCGCATCACCCATCTCCGAGATCTGGCGTTTCTGAAAATTAGAGTAAGGGGAAGTGTCCGCCCCCCTTCAGATATCAAAAAATGTAGTACCCTATTTTCACCACGGGGTCATTATGCACCATGTGTGAAAATTTCAAAAAAATCGGTTCAGCGTTTCTGAGTCTATACATACAAACAAACACAAATTGATTTTTATACCCTCCACCATAGGATGGGGGGTATACTAATTTCGTCATTTTGTTTGTAACTACTCGAAATATTCGTCTGAGACCCCATAATGTATATATATTCTTGATCGTCGCTACATTTTATGTCGATCTAGCCATGTCCGTCCGTCTGTCTGTCGAAAGCACGCTAACTTCCGAAGGAGTAATCCTAGCCGCTTGAAATTTTGCAAAATACTTTTTATTAGTGTAGGTCGGTTGGTATTGTATATGGGCCATATCGGTCCACGTTTTGATAAAGCTACCATATAAACCGATCTTGGGTCTTGAATTCTTGACTCTCAATATTACTGGCGAATTTCATGGAAATCGGTTCAAATTGAGATATAGCTCTCATATATATATATCGCCCGATTTTAACTTCTAGAGTCACAGCCAGCACAAATATTAATCCATCTTGCCAAAATTTCGCAAAACGCTTTCCTCGACGGCTGCCACAGTAACTGAGGAGTTTGCTCCAAGTCGGTTCAGATTTAGATATAGCTCTTATATATATGTTCGTCTGATTTTGAGAAATATTGCAAAAAAGTGATCATTTGCTATCCCATTCTGTCAAAATTTGCAGGAAGTATTTATGACTCTCAATATAACTGGTGAAATTCATAGAAATCGGCCGAAATTTAGATACAGCTTTCATATATGTGTATCGCCTGATTTTCACTTTAAGAGCCACTGCAATCGCATTTATTGACCAATTTTGCACAACGCTTTCGTCGACGACTACCACATTATCTGAGAAGTATACTCGGAATGGCTTCAGAATTAGATATAGCTCCCATATATACGTTCGCCAGATTTCGGTTTATTTGCCATAATGTTGTCATTTGTCAACCGTAATTTTTACAGTTTGAACATATTTGCTCGCCGAGATCCATCAAAATTGGTTCGGAATTGGATATAGGTCCCACATTGTACTTATAGGGTAGGTGTAGAGTATTATACAGTCGGCACCGCCCGACTTTTGCCCTTCCTTACTGGTTTAATTTGGCCCGGATCGGTCCAGATTTGGTTATCGCTGCCATATAGACCGATCCTCCGATTTAGGGTCTTAGGCCCATAAAAGCAACATTTATTCTCCGATTTTGCAGAAATTTAGGACATCTTCTTCAACATCTTTCTTCAATTTGGCCCTGATCGGATCAGATTTGGATACTGCTGCCATATAGACCGATCCCTCCATTTAAGGTTACGGGCCCATAAAAGCCGAATATATTGTCCGATGTCACCGAAATTTGGGACAGTGAGTTAAGTTAAGCCCCGTGACATACTTCTGGATTATGGCACAGATCGGTATAGATTTGGATATAGCTGCCGTATAGACCGATTTCTCGATTTTAGGTTTTGGGGCCAGCGCATTTATTGTCCGATGTCGCCGCAATTTGGGACAGTGAGTTGTGTTAGGCCCTTCGACGTCCTTCTTCAATTTCACTCAGATCGGTCCAGATTGGGATATAGCTGCCATATAGACCGATCTCTCGATTTAATGTTTTGGGCCCATAAAAGGCGCATTTATTGTCCAATGTTGCCAAAATTTGGGACAGAGAGTTAAGTTAAGCCCGTGCACATATTTCTGCAATTTGGTCTAGATCGATCAAGATTTGCATATAGCTACTTGTGAAAGCTTTTCAAAGGGTAGGAGGGTTAAACAAGTAAAAAGGCGTTAAGTTTGGCCGGGCCGAACTTTAGATACCCACCACCTCGGGTATATTTATAACCACCTTTCGTCAAATCAGGAGAAAAATGTATACCTTACGACCCCTAGCACCTATATAGAAATATGTTCCGATTTGGACCAAATACTAATGAGTACAAGTCATTGTTCAATTGCGTAAAACAAAATTTTGCTCTTTTTAGTAGCTGTATCTAAAATTAAACCGCTCTGAACCATAAACGACACGGAAGTTATATCGAAAGTTTTATCACAACTCACTGTCCCAAATTTCGGCGACATCGGACAATAAATGCGCCTTTTGTGGGCTCAAAACCTTAAATCGAGAGATCGGTCTATATAGCAGCTATATCCAAATCCGAACCGATCTGAGCCAAATTGACAAGGGATGTCGAAGGGCCTAAGACAACTCACTGTCCCAAATTTCAGCAAAATCGGATAATAAATGTGGTTTTTATGGGTCTAAGACCCTACATCAGAGGATCGGTCTATATGGCAGCTATATCCAAAACTGGACCGATCTGGTCCAAATTGGCGAAGGATATCGAAGGGCGTAAGACAAATTACAGCAAAATTGGATAATAAATGTGGCTTTTATGGATCTAAGACTCTAAATCGAAGGAGCGGTCTATATGGCAGCTATATCCAAATCTGAACCGATGTGGGCCAAATTGGCGAAGGATGTCGAAGGGCCTAATACAACTCACTGTCCCAATTTTCAGCAAAATCGGATAAGTAGTAGTAGTAGTAGTAAACTTCTTTATTGAATATTTTCATAAAAATACATTTCTTTTTTTTACAATTCTAAGAAGTAATTTTATAACTTAGCGACAATGTAAAATACGTCTGTCGCATTATATAAGCATTTGCTTATTTAATTGAATTCATTTATTAAAAGTTGCCTATATTTATAGCTCATTTCGAGATAATTTTTTAATTTGTGCCAATTTTCTTCTTCTGTACCATCAAGAATGTTGATTATTTCCTCATCGTTCAATATCGGCTTTCCGAATGATATCATTCTAAATTCCCGAAGTATAGGACAGATGCCCAGAAAATGTTGCATTGTTTCAATTTCATGCATGTTACACAATTTACATTCTTTATTTAAGACATCGGGATCAAAACTGTTACACCCTAGAGGGATCATTCCACTGCGCGCTTTAAATATCCACACGATTTCCGCTTGAGAGTACTTTCTGTTTAGGTAAAGATGGGATCTGCTTGGGTTTAAATATCTATATATCCGCCAGCTCTGGCTGAATTGTTTTCTATACAGTCTTTCTTCATGCAATCGTTGTTTCATACCACTTAATAAATCATTGCAGAAAGTGTTCCAATTGCCTTGTGAAGACATCGTTTGTGGCCATTGAACGTGTAGGCTACGAGATAAGTCTTTTAATTCTGTTACCCAAAATATATTTTTTTGGTATATAATCTCCGATAGTTGATTTGGGAGCCTGTTTTGTGTATAGTAATACAAAATTCGCCCCAAATAGTTTAAATGTTTTCCCAGCGTGTATATTTGTGAGTCTTCCACTTCCGTTTCCAGCATTAGTACATAATTTGGTGTAAAACTTGGTGCCCTAAGTATTCGCTTCAGAAAATATCTTTGGAGTGCATTAATCTCTTCGAAGTGTGAAAAACCCCAAATTTCGGCAGCATATGTTTGTATAGATCTACAAACGGCTAAAAATAATTTCCATTTAGAATTCATATCTATATCTGCTCTTCCAATGAATTGGTTCCATGTGGCATTAATAGCGTTTTTTGCTTCATTGTTTCTGGTTTGTACATGTTTGTTGAACTTCATTTTCGGAGTAAAGACTACCCCTAGATATTTGAACTCGTTGGAGATCTTAATTTCTCTGCCGTTGTACATCCACCTTTCGTATTTGCTTAATTTTCCTCCATTTCTAAAGACCATAATTTGGGATTTAGCTAGGTTTACTTCCAAACTCCACATTTTGCAGTATATTTCCAGATTATCTATCATTTTCTGTAGTACTTTTATGTCATCTGCTAGGAAAACGATATCATCTGCATACAAGAGAAGTCGGATGTTAATATTTTCCACAAACAAACCACCTTCGATGAACTCGTGCAGGTCATTTACATAGAGGGCAAATAATAACGGCGATAAAAGACATCCTTGTTTTACGCCTTTGGTTGTTTCGAAGTATTCAGATAGCTCCCTGCCGTTCCATACTGCTGACTGCGTGTTGCTGTATATTTTCTCTATTATTGAGACCATTTTATATGATACACCCATTCTAAATAGTTTATATATAAGGGCTTGCCTTGATATATTGTCAAAAGCTGCCTTGAAATCGATAAAAAAAACAATATACTTTTTTCCTCTCTGCCAATTTCAAGTGGACGATCGAGGCCAGATTGTATATATTATCAACCGTTGAATAATTTTTCCGGAATCCAGCTTGGTATTCTGTAAGAATTTGATAGTTTTCAACCCAATGATATAGTCTTTCATTTATAAGACCCATAAATAACTTCGCCACACAATTCATATATGAAATGCCCCTGTAGTTTGACGGCTCGTTTAGATCACCTTTCTTATGAATTGGGTAAATAATAGTTTTTGTGAACACAGGATCAATTTCCCCACTCGAATAAATGGTATTGTATATTCTTAACAGCAGACTATTAAACTCTTCGGTGCCGTTTATGAAGAACTCATATGGTATCCTATCCTCGCCGGGTGCCTTATTTCTTTTAACTTTCACTAGCATTTTCTGCAGTTCCGACATCGTAAAGTGCCTATCGAGATCCATATCATTTTTATAAGGGGGAGCATAGTGAATAAGAGTGGTCTCTTGAGATTTATTTAATAAGTTTTCATAGTAGGATTTAAAGGCATCTGGGGTAATATTTGAGCCCACGAGGTTACATTGGTTACGAATTTCTTTCGCCATTTTCCACCATTCTTTGGAGTTTTTGATGTTATTTAATTTGTTGGCTATTGTATTGTAATACACGGATTTATTGGTACTGCATACAGTTTTGTACTCTTTTTGTGCGACTATATATCGTCTCTTGTCTTCCAAATTCCTTGTTGTCCTGTACACCTTTAAGAGCTTAAAACTTTTCATTCTTGCATTATTACAGTTTTTGTTGTACCATTTATTTTTCGGCTCAAAAGGCTTTTTGTAATTAATCAATTTTGAAGCGGAATTCACTATTATTTGGTTAATATCGTTGAGGTTGATGTGATTTACACCAGCGATATTACGTATACTTTCATTTATCTTTCTTTGATAGTTATCCTTTTCTTCATCTTTCCATATCAATTTTGGCAATAGAGACATCTTTTCCCCCGTTCGTGAAGTGGGTTCAATATTTATTTTCGTCAGGATAGGGAAATGATCTGACCATACTTTATCTTCCACTCTGAACTCTTCAATCTTTCCCAAAATTTCCTTAGATACCGCGCATATGTCGTTTACTGACTCACCCAATGCCGTAATGTATGTCAATTTTCCATCCTCATCACCCTTCGTTATTCCATTCAAAATAAGCATGTTATAATTATCACATAGTTGTATAAATTTAACACCTTTTTGATTTACAGTTTTATCTCTTGATTTTCTGCAATCATATCCTGAGCAAAAGCTACTTTTATATATTTCTCCGATATTCTGGTTTGTTTCTCCGATTCGGACATTAAAATCACCTATGAGTATAGGGTTTTATATTTCTATGTCTTGAAAATACTTTGCCAGTTTTTCAAAGTCATTGTCCCAATTGGCAGGTCTTAAGTATTGAGGTATTACGCTGTAAGTATTTTCCATTGTGTACAATTTTAAATGCGGGGTTTCCCCTATATCAATAACTTCATACGAAATACCAGTATCGTGTAGATGTTTGCTTATACCGATCAAACAGCCTCCAATTGCTCTGCCGTATCTATGAATGCGTGTCGCATGCTTAAAAAATAAATCAAACCCGCTGAAATATGATTTTGCTCTTTCTATTTTGTTCGGTTCAAGGTGCGTTTCCAATAATATAAGAATCTCAAATTGTTTGATATATTGAAAAAAAGTTGGGTACAAATACTTATTTTCTAGGCCATTAATGTTGTACGATAAAATCGAAATATTATACGGTTTAATCGCTTGTGTATTATTTATTAGTTTTTTGGATACGAATCATCATTAAGTTGATAATAATTTAAACAAATAGTTTTTATATCCTCCCCATATAATTTGACAAGTTCTTTTTCTCCATCAGCGTTGCCAGATACAAGTTTGTGATCGGAATTCCATTTAAACCAACGGTCTTTTATTTTTAGCTTGTCTTCTCTTACAACAACTTTTTGCTGTTTGCTAACCGCTAAAATTTGTTTTCGAAGAATAAGAAAAGTCTTTTTGTGCTGTTGCTTGTTTGGTATCATATCACGTTCAATAGAGATATCAGAGCCCGACAATTTTTTTGTATTTCGAAATATCTGTTGTAGAGCATCTTCGTTCTCAAGTTCGGCTATAACTGCCATTTTTCCGTTACGGTCAAAAACTTTGCGGACATTTTTCGTACTTGCCGTTACGTTTAATTTTTCTCTGAACAGTTTTTGCACCTCTTCTTTTGGATTTTTTGCACTTGGTAGGCCTTTAATAAATAACTTACTTGACCTGATTTGATTTTCTAGCCAAGTAATATCCTTTTTATACTGACTATTTTCTATTTTCACTTTACTTAGCTCTTCTTTCAAACTCTGATTCTCTGACTTCAGTGCATTTATATCAGTGCTGATAGCAATTATCTCGCATTTTATGTCTTCTATGTCTGCTTTCGTAGGTAGCGATTTGAGCTTTTCGTCTAAATTGGAGTTAATAGTTTCTTTTATAAGTTTTATGAGTTCAGTTGGCTCCATGTTTGATGTTGATGACTTTGGTTTTTCTGGCGATGATATTTCGTTGTGTTTCCTCTTGGGTGTTTGAAAATTATCTTGCATATTTCCGAACCCTGTCAATGAATGGTAATGCTGTCGATCGCAGTAGATTAGATATCGATAACTTTTGCTTTGTTGTTATCGGTAGATTACCATCACTAAACTTGGTTGGATAAGGTCAGCTGATATGCTTATTTGTTGTGTCGGTGTTTGTCTACTCGTTGTTTTGTATTTTGAGTGACAATATTTATCAAAATTTTGTTGAAAAAAAAAAAATCGGATAATAAATGTGGCTTTTAAAGGTCTAAGACCCAAAATCGGAGGATCGGTCTATATGGCAGCTATATCCAAATCTGAACCGATCAGGGTCAAATTGTAGAAAAATATCGAAGGGCCTAAGACAGCTCACTGTCGCAAATTTCAGCAAAATCGGATAATAAATGTGGCTTTTATGGGTCTAAGACCCTAAATCGGAGGATCGGTCTATATGGCAGCTATATCCAAAACTGGATCGATCTGGGCCAAATTGACGAAGGATGTCGAAGGGCCTAATACAACTCACTGTCCCAATTTTCAGCAAAATCGGATAATAAATGTGGCTTTTATGGGTCTAAGACCCTAAATCGGCGGATCGGTCTATATGGAGGCTATATCTAGATATAGTCCGATTTGGCCCATCCTCGAACTTAACCTGCTTATGGACAAAAAAAGAATCTGTGCAAAGTTTCAGCTCATCATCTCAATTTTTGAAGACTGTAGCGTGATTTCAACAGACAGACGGACGGACATGTCTAGATCGTCTTAGATTTTTACGCTGATCAAGAATATATATACTTTATAGGGTCGGAAATTGAAATGGATATTTCGATGTGTTGCAAACGGAATGACAAAATGAATATAATCCCATCCTTCGGTGGTGGGTATAAAAAATAAAACCGAAAACAGCCAAAGGTTAGTTCCATCTTTTTATACCCTCCACCATAAGATGGGGGGTATACTAATTTGTCATTCTGATTGTAACTACTCGAAATATTCGTCTTAGACCCCATAAAGTATATATATTCTTGATCGTCGTGAAATTTTATGTCGATCTAGCCATGTCCGTCCGTCTGTCCGTCCGTCTGTCAGTCGAAAGCACGCTAACTCCCGAAGGAGTAAAGCTAGCCGCTTGAAATTTTGTACAAATACTTCTTATTAGTGTAGGTCGGTTGGTATTGTAAATGGGCCATATCGGTCTATGTTTTGATATAGCTGCCATATAAACCAATCTTGGGTCTTGACTTCTTGAGCCTCTAGAGTGCGCAATTCTTATCCGATTGGGATGAAATTTTGCACTACGTGTTTTGTTATGATATCCAACAATTGTGCCAAGTATGGTTCAAATCGGTCCATAAACTTATATAGCTGTCATATAAACCGATCTTGGGTCTTGACTTCTTGAGCATCTAGAGGGCGCAATTTTTATCCAATTTGAATGAATTTTGGCACGTAGTATTTTGTTATGATATCCAACAATTGTGCCAAATATAGTTCAAATCGGTTCATAACCTGATATAGCTGTCATATAAACCGATCTTGGCTCTTGACTTCTTGAGCCTCTAGAGTGCGCAATTCTTATCCGATTGAAATGAAATTTCGCACGACGTGTTTCGTTATTATATCCAATAACTGTGCCAAGTATGGTTCAAATCGGTCCATAACCTGATATAGCTGCCATATAAACCGATCTTCGGTCTTGACTTCTTGAGCCCCTAGAGTGCGCAATTCTAATCCGATTGTATTGAAATTTTAAAAGACTTATTTTGTTATGATATCCAACAACTGTGCCAAGTATGGTTCAAATCGGTTCATAACCTGATATAGCTGTCATATAAACAGATCTGGGGACTTGACTTCTTGAGATTCTAGAGGGCGCAATTCCTATTCGATTTGGCTGAAATTTTGCAAAACGTATTTTATTCTTACTTTCAACAACTGTGTCAAATAAGGTTCAAAACGGTTTATAACCTGATATAGCTGCCATATAAACCGATCTAGGATCTTGATTTCTTGAGCCTCTAGAGGTCGCAATTATTATCTGATTTGCGTGACATTTTGTACGAAGGATCCTCTCATGACCAGCAACATACGTGTTTATTATGGTCTGAATCGGCCTAAAGCCCGATACAGCTCCCACATAAATCGATTTCTCTATTTTACTTATTGAGCCCCCAAAGGGCGCAATTCTTATTCGAATTGGCTGACATTCTACACAAGTCTCCAACATAAAATTAAATTGTGGTCCAAACCGGACCATATCTTGATATCGCTCTAATAGCAGAGCAAATCTTTCCCTATATCCCTTTTGCCTAAGAAGAGATGACGGGAAAAGAACTCGACAAATGCGATCCATTGTGGAGGGTAAATAAGATTCGGCCCGGCCGAACTTAGCACGCTTTCACTTGTTTAATTTAGATCTTTTCGGAAATTTTAAATTCTGAAGCGTATACATTTTTATAGGAAGGGACAATCTCCCCTTTTTTTATTGCTCTTAGAATTTTGTAACCTTTTTAACGCTGCATAAAAAATTTCAATCGGTTTCCAAAACACAATTTCAGAAATACCGACCATACCTTGACAAAAATGTTCAAAAATAAAATCGTTGTAAGTCCAATAACTTGTAAATCGTAAGAGATATACTGAAAATTTCCGCATGTTTTTGTAGGGTTTTACAATCTCTATCTTGAAAAAAAATCAAGCTGATCGGTCCAAAAATGACTGTTGGCAAGCAGACAAAAATTTGAAATCGAGGCGACCAACTTTCAAGCCCCATGGATCAACCTCTATACCTTCTAGGGTCCCCAAAAGCTTCATACTTATTGCAAAACACCTTAACATTGACTATGTAGTTTTGGGTACATAAATCTATCCGTTCAAAAGTTCCTGAATTATTTCCAAGATTTTTCGATTTGACAACATTGTGGAACGGGAGGTTGTTAGAAAGGGTCCGCAATGTTGTTTCAAGGAAGCAAGCTAAAATGCATATCTGCTACAATATTTGAGTTTTTTACTGAAAATCCTTTGATTGCAGTATATCCAACCCATATTGGGACACATAATAATTTTCGCTCATATTCAACATCCCTTACATACTTCGTCTAACAAATAACCTTTACGATATAATTCATCGTTAAAAATACATCTTCACTTTATGTTCTCTTGCTAAATTCATTGTTACCAAGACAATTATCAACATTTTGCCTAGGACTCACTACTGGTGGGATTATAGAAAACCAAGAACCACAAGACTTTTTATACCTCTCCTCTCTATTACGTATGCATATCGTTGACACTTGCATATCTTTTACACACTCAACGTCTCTTACTTTCACAATAGTTCGATATGTACTTGACTTTAGCACAAAAGTAGTTTGCTAGTGGCATATCAACGCTCTTGAATTGAAAGTAATCCACCAACGAAACAAAAAAAGGAAGTATGGAAAGCTACAAAAAAAATCCTACGCAAACCAGGCAAACTTGTGTCACACAGTGTAAAGCAATAATTCCACATCAAGTGCATGACATTCAGTAGTAACTTTTCATACAAAAGTCTTCCAAAGAAGGCCAAAGAGTTTAGCCCCTTAGTGTTGCGTGAATGGTGGTAAGTTGCTGGAGTGTAGTTGCTGTCTTAGCATTGACTTAGCCGATTTACTGATGTTATTACGGTAACTATAGAGCTGCCAAAGAATTAAAAACCTTCTCAAAAGTAGTAGCAACAAACCGGCTTTAAAAATTCCAATTGTGGCTATAATTTCTGCACTAAGCCATGCCATCTCTGTTGACGATTCTAGTTAGAGCAGGGATGATGACATTTTATAACTTCTACCATGAAAGGGGGGTTCTAAAAGCTCCGCATTCCGTTTGTAACACATCGAAATATTGATATGAGCCCCAATAAAATATATATATATATATATCCTTGATGGTCCTCACAAGTCGATTTAGCCCTGTCTGGCCCTTTCGGTCTGTGGAAAGCAGGCTAACTTTCGAAGGAATAAAGCTAGGCGGTTGCAATTTCGCACGAATATTTCCAATTAGTGTGAGTCAGTTAGGATTGCAAATGGGCTATATACGTTCTTGTTTTGATATTGCTCCCATATAAACCGATCCTGGATCTTGATTTCCTGAGGCTTTAGAGGGCGTAATTCTTATCCGATTCGGCTGAAACTTTGGACCAGGTGTTTTATTTTGACTTCCAACAACTGTGCTATGACTTTATATTTACCTTGAAAGAGTTTTTAAATCTTTTTCATAAATTTATATTAAGATTTTTTTGTTATATTTATTATAGTGAATTATTTGGTAAATTATGAATTATTTGGTAATTTTATTTCTATCATATGTTTTCAAAACATATGCTTAATTCAAGCTCATTAACTAACTTAATAGATTATCTCATCATTTAGCAACTAAAGGACTAATAATAAAATAAATAAAACAAACAATAGAAAGGATTTGACCAACTAATACATATGGCGTTTCAACAGGTCGTGCATCAATTCAAGTTAATAAAATTACTGTAACTACTATTGGGTTGCCCAAAAAGTAATTGCGGATTTTTTAAAAGAAAGTAAATGCATTTTTAATAAAACTTAGAATGAACTTTAATCAAATATACTTTTTTTACACTTTTTTTCTAAAGCAAGCTAAAAGTAACAGCTGATAACTGACAGAAGAAAGAATGCAATTACAGAGTCACAAGCTGTGAAAAAATTTGTAAACGCCGACTATATGAAAAATCCGCAATTACTTTTTGGGCAACCCAATATAATTCAAAATATAATTTTATTAATTGGGTAAAATTGAATTCTTCGAAATTGTCTTAAATGATAGAATGGAAGGATTGCTAAAATTGCAATTGAAAAAACTAGAGCGATTACTCCTCCTAATTTATTAGGAATTGATCGTAAAATTGCGTAAGCAAATAAAGCTAATACAATAAATGGTAAAAAAAAAAATGAAATGTAAAGAATCGAGTTAATTTGCGCTATTAACAACAAATCCTCCTCATACTCATTGTACTAAATCAATTCCTAGATAAGGAATTGCTGATAGTAAATTAGTATTTACTGTAGCTCCTCAAAAAGATATTTGTCCTCAAGGTAGTATATATCCTTTAAATGCTGTTCTTACTACTAAAAATAAAATAATTACTCCTACTATTCATGTTGGAGTAAATAAATATGATCCATAATATTTTCCTCGACCTGCATGTAAATACAAATAAAGAAAAACTTGCACCATAAGCATATACAATTCGTAATAATCATCCATAATTTACATCTCGACAAATATAATTAACTCGATTAAAAGCTAAATTGATATCTGCAGTATAATGTATAGCAAACCAAGTAAAAGCGTGCTAAGTTCGGCCGGGCCGAATCTTATATACCCTCCACCATGGGTCGCATTTGTCGAGTTCTTTTCCCGGCATCTCTTCTTAGGCAGAAAAGGATAAAGGAAAAGATTTGCTATGCTATTAGAGCGATATCAAGATTGTGCTGGACGATTGTCCAATATTGTTTCGAATATCGTGATCTACAATCAGTGGAGACTTACTTACATTGGTGTAGGAATGTTTGCTGGGTAAGGAAGTTCTGCTTTAGTAATCATTCTAACTCTTATACACAATTGTTTTTTTTTTTGCTCTTATCTCATGTCTATTGAGATGTATCTACGTGAATGCATTCCCAAGTGTAGGTGTCAAGTGATGAAACTCTATTATAGCTGTCGTTTAAGCCAGGCTGGCGATGGGTCAGTGGGGATTGCGGCGGACTACCAGCCAGTGGACTCAGGTTCGAGCCCAGTTAAGGCCATTATTTTTCTGGATTTTTTCCCTTGCTCGAGTTTTTTTTTTCTGTTCGTCGACAGACAAATGGTTTAATGAAAAGGAATTGTTTTATGTGCGGAAAAGAGATCGACCATGAACAACCGTTGGCATATTTGTTGCTTTTAAGTAATATGCTAGACTTGTTCAAGGTGAACTTGTTTGGGCTCCCGATGGATGTTCATGGATTTAATTAGCCAATCGGATTCTTTTAACGGTTTATGCACTGGATCTTCCAGTATCTCTCATTTTCGTCAAGTTTTTTTGGTTGGAGTCAGTTTCTTTTTTCCATTGGCTTCAGTTATGGTGTCAAGACTTCGAGTTTTATTAATTCTTTCCATCTTGAACATCATCTAAATCACATCGCTCCTGTGGTAAAGTTTTTAAGTGAAGTGTTTTTTTTTTTTTTTTTTTTTCTGAATTGTCGAAAAGGCGTACAGACAGCCAAACAGAGCCTTTTAAAGCAGTGGAGTCCTTATTTAAGGAGATATAAAAGTGAATCTTGTATCAAACCCTAAAGGTAACGAATTTTATACGTGGTAACCAATGAAGTTTTATTTTGATCAAGGGTTTTATTTAGGTGCAATTGCCATCATTCCCTTATAGTGTCGTTATAAGGGAATCTATATTGACTCCTTCGAATTTGTGGTGGAGTTTTTTCTTAACTTGTTCGCAATTTGGGGGAAATCCCAAGAAAAAAGACGAAAACCAACCGTGATACTAGGTCTTATCCTGGTAAATCATAGGCCTTGTTGCGAGTTAACGTGTGGATCCACCTCCTTGCTAGAGTTTGGTGAGAATTGCATGAGTTAAGGGCAAACCTTTTGGTGAAAAAATTCAGCCAAGGGGCCTGAAGGAGCGGAGTAGTTTTCTATTGCTTGAGGTACTACAGCCAGTCTGGTTGCTTGACTAAACACTTACCATAATTCGAGGAGAAATTACGAAAGTTCCATACAAAGCTGTCCTTGCCTATAAAGTGCTGACTTACCCCTTTTTGAAGACATTATTTAATTGTGGTCATTATTATCTAAGTCGACAGCGAACTGCCGCCACCCATTTATTAGCAGCGCCAACTCATCGACATAACCCCTCTTGCTCACCCAATTACAACACCCACACACGACAGAGCTAAGTCTATAAATAGACGCATGGGAACGTGGAGCCCAGCTTAATCATCTCCGCATAACAGACTCCACACACGAATAACGTCATCAACAAGACGCCCTCAATTGTATCTGGCTAGTGGCTGAGTGAGCTAGCAGATACCTACTTACCGCATCAGTTATCTAAGGTCTCCGGTCAGGATGAATAATTTTTAATTAAATTAAATTAGCAGATAAGTGTAATTATTATCATATGCAAAGTTTATCATCCTATCTCATTCCTAAACAGCTAAAAGCCCAATAGAATCCACGTCCAGCGTAAAATGCTCATCGAGGCCTCGGCGATCATCGTGCTAACCTGGCTAATGGAAATGGTTAAAAAGTAAAGCCAAAAGGCTTAAAAACAAAAGTGAGTTAAAAAAATCAATTTTCATTTAAATTTTGCATATGAAAGGTTAATGTAGTAAAAAGTTAATTTTAGTCCATTATAATTATAAACTTAAAAGAAATCAATTTTGGGTCATGTCAAGGAAAATTCAATGAACTATTAATTATTACATTTCCTTCCTTTTGAACTATTTCGTCTCAGTTTGCATGCTTGCATAAATATATATTTTTTTTGACCGTTGAGTTTTCCCTGAGCTGACATATTTAGAATTTGAACGCGTTTGAATAATTATCCGATTAAATTAAATATTACGAGATTAACCCTTAGATCGTTAAATATGAACTGGAATTATAAACTTTTGGTTGTTCGTTCCAAATATTTCATATTTTATTTATATAATACTAGTTATTAAGATTTTGGCTTATATGGCATCATCTTCATGAATTTTATTAAATATAGATATATAATCTGAAATGGATTTCTAAATTCTTTTACCTTTCCTTGGTAGTGATATAGAGATGGAGTAGATATTGCGTTTGGGGCACTGGCAATTGTTAAGGCCGCTGGTGCCATGGTAGGGTAGGGTTTGGAGGCCATGGTTCCCAGAACATCAGGGAATCGAACTAGCTTGTCGCCTATGTTTCTTTACTATAGATTACAATACCAAATTAATGGGGGAATTTCATTCTGATTTGGTTTGGTCCATTAAGTTTTCAAAGTCTAGATCCATAGTGCTTTTGTTTACTGGGAGTCTAAAATAATATTTTGTTTGTGTCCGAGATTGTGGAAATCAGGTGAATAAAGGAGGTCCGAACCCCCCCACCCGACTGTCTTGCTAGCCCTTTTTAATGGCTCCCAGTCCTCTTTGTTTGCATAGAATTATAATTGGAAATTAAGTCAACATCTTCCACCACAATCTATTTTGTCGAAAGGCGAGTTTTAGCGACCTTCTGGGTAGTAGAAATCTTATAACGTCTTTGTGACCACAATCCGAACCCCTTTTGGACATTACATAAATAAATGGCGCCCAACGTGGGGCCGAAGTTTTTGTCTTTTTAGAATAAATTTTGCTTAATAGGGCAGAGGAATTCTATTAAGTCTGAATATAGGCCCATTTGCTTAATCAGAAATAAATTATACGATTAGAGTTCATTTGTTTTAGAGGTATTGGAGACACCGTTTTATTTGGATGATTTACTGCACTCGAATACTTAATAAGACTCTCTGGATTTTCATAGATCTGCTTGTTGCGAGTCCTATGACCGAGAATCAACTTATTATCACTTTCAGTGTGTTTTTAGTGTGAATAGAAAGGTGCGGATAATATCTGGTGAAGGATCTTATTGATATTCTTGGTAAAGGATGTGGCTGGATTCTGGCATCCTGTAGGTTATAGGATATACTTTAAGGTGCTGCAGGCGTTTTAAAGTCCATGAATTACAGTTCGTGACGTTTAAGAAGTATGCTAGTTTGCTTATCTTTTACTATAGAACCTAAGGCGACTTCACGCCATAGCCCTGTTTTTTTTATTAGACGACAAGATATTGTTTTTTTTTTTTCAACTCCATTCTCGAAATCACTTACCGAAACAAGGAAGGTGTTATTATTATATTATTGAACTCATATATTGTTTTTTTGTACAGGTTTTTAATCTGGCTCCGAGGTCAGGCATTATTTTTTCTTTACTTTTAAGCGAATATTTGGTTAGAATAGACACACATTGATAGGTAGTTGACGGAATTTAAACCAGAACTGTATAAATTTCCGAATTTCGGATTTGTAATGGCGACGGCTCGTAGTCCACCACCACGACAGGACCCTTCAATGGCAGGTTTGGTAAATTCTAGTCTGACCGAGCTGAAATGTTCTATATGTGAGGAGTTTATGAATTTTGTAGTTCAAGAATGCTATAAGCTTTCGACATGTGGTCATATTTTTCATAGAGTCTGTATTGAGACGACTTTGTCGACTTCGTCGAACTGTCCGGCATGCAAATTATCATGTGAGCTTTCAGATTTGAGAAAGTATGGTACGGATCTTCCTATGAGGCCTGAGGCATTAGTGAACTCGACAGGGGCGGTCAAGAAAAAGACGGCAGGTCGCGGTAAGCCTAGGGGAGTGGCAGGAAATCGCATGGGTACGCGAAGTATAACTAGGGCTTTATTTCCTAACACGGGCCTTGGTGCTTCCGGTGTGCCTGATATGACCAATGGTGATTCTCCGGGTGATGATATCCAGGGTTCAGATCGTATGGGACGGAATCAGTTGGATGAACCTTCGGGTTCACCCATGCCAATGGTGAATAACAGACATGAGGTGGATTATGACCGGATCGGGCAGATGATTGAAGATAGACTTTCTCGAATGATGCGGAACTTGAGTGTTACACGATCTTCAGGACCAGTGCAGCAGTCTGGTCTTGGACAGTCTCCCTTGGGTTTGGATCCTTCTTCTTTGAGAGTTCCTAATTCAAATCCCAATCATTATGATCAGGGGACACATCGTAGACAGGCCAGTCTTCGTCCTCAGCCTATTCCAAATGCGGAAAAGGTGACTTCTATCATCCAGAACTGGAACGTAAAGTTCGACGGTTCCAAAGATGGTCTCACGGTTGACGAGTTTCTCTATCGGATAAGATCTCTTACAGCTTTGCATTTTGAGGGTAATTTCGATATGATATGCAGGAACCTGAATATTCTTTTAGTGGGCAAGGCTCACGAGTGGTTCTGGCGCTACCACAAGAAGGTAGACCAGATTGAGTGGACTGAATTTTGTGGCGCGTTGAAGTCACAATACAAGGATATGCGGTCCGTATATGACAGAAAGGAGGAGGTCAGGAATAGGAAGATGCGACCAGGTGAATCCTTTGATTCATACTATGACTCGATATGTTCAATCATGGATAGATTGGAGCATCCAATGGAGGAGGAGGAGCTGGTCGAGATCCTGGTACGGAATTTACGTCCGGACATCCGCCACGAGTTGCTGTATTTCCCTATCTATTCCATTGCCCAATTGAGGAAGCTCGTACAAATGCGAGAGAGCCTTCTGAGCGATGACAATTTTAGAAGAGGCCTTTCCTCAAAGACTTCTATGACTCCTCAGTTACCAGCCCGTAGGAATGTCGCTGAGGTTGATTGTGAAGAGAGGGACTTGGATATGTCGACAACCAGTGAGATGCTGGATGCCATCAACTACAGCTCTACAGTTTATAAGTGTTGGAATTGTGATGAGGTGGGGCATTTTTGGGATGACTGTGTTCGAGAGAGAAAAGTCTTTTGCTACGGTTGTGGGGCAAAGGGGGTGTATAAGCCCCAATGCGAGAAATGCGCCGCCAAGAAAGTGCTTGTTTCAAAAAACTCCCAGCGCCCGAATCCAAAGACCAATTATCCCTAGGTGCTGACTTAGGTATTCCACACAACCCTGATTTGACAACCAAAATTTCAATTCTCAGGAGAAATTCTTCTGAAAGTGATAACCGGCCTAGACTTTTACATCCAATTCGTCCATACCACCAGCGATATTTTGACTATATCCAGAGACGTAACCAGATATTTTTGGTAGATACGATTTCTGACCGGAATTCCATGAGGAGGAGGAGATCCACTTTACGTCTTAGGGATTATTTTAAAAGAAGGAGAGCTTCAAATAAGTATATTGTTTCCGCTATTGTCAACAACCCCGATGACCGAAGGTATTATGCAGAGGTTCGTTTTTTGGAATTTAGAGAATTTGGTTTGCTTGACACTGGAGCAAATGTCACATGCATAGGCTCTAGTTTAGCCGATTATGACTTTTCGAAGTTTGACCAATATGTTCCCGGGAAATCTTTCGTGCGAACGGCGGATGGCAAGTTCCAAAGGACTTATGGGTATTTGATGGTGGATGTTGTTTTTCGGAATCAAACTAGGAGTTTGAAGGTATTGATCGTCCCTTCTATCACCCAAAGGCTGATCTTAGGCGTCGATTTTTGGAAGGCTTTTGGACTAGCATCGGATGTTTTCGATTCGGCTCTTATTGTTGCCCCTAGTGATTTTCCACACACGAATAGGTTTTTACGAGTCAGTGGTGTAGAGAAGATTTCACCTGTTCAGGGGTCTGAGTCTGTTGGGACTTTAGAGAACAGATATCCATTAACCCCAGAGCAAAGTCAACAGTTGCGGACTATAATTGCATTGTTCCCGGATTTCCACAAACAGGGTCTTGGTAGGACGACATTATTGACACATGATATTGATGTGGGCAGCTCAAGGCCGATTAAACAGCGCTATTATCCGGTTTCTCCCGATGTGGAGAAGCTGATGTACCAGGAGATTGACCGAATGTTAGCGCTGGGCGTGATCGAGCCTTCATCTTCACCATGGAGTTCGCCCATGCGACTCGTGGTGAAACCTAATAAGGTGCGCTTGTGCTTGGATGCTCGCAAGGTGAACCAGGTGACGAAAAAGGACGCATATCCTCTGCCTTCGATGGAGGGAATTTTTTCGCGGTTGCCAAGGGCCAACATTATTTCCAAGCTGGACTTAAAGGACGCCTACTGGCAGATTGCGTTAAGCGATGAGGCTAAGCCGTTGACGGCTTTTAATGTACCTGGGCGTCCTTTATACCAGTTTGTCGTAATGCCTTTCGGTCTATGCACGGCACCGCAGACGATGTGCCGTCTTATGGACCAGTTGATTCCGCCGGAACTAAGACACTGCGTCTTTGGTTACTTGGACGACTTGATAATTGTTTCCAAGGATTTTCCTAGCCATATTTCTGCGTTGGTCCGAATTGCAGAGGAATTTAGAAGAGCTAATCTGACATTGAATGTCGATAAAAGCCACTTCTGTGTTACAGAGGTGAAATACCTTGGGTATATGATCGGAAATGGTGGAATCAGAACTGATCCCGAGAAGATAGATGCGATAACGAGATGGCCCGCCCCTAGGAGCATCAGACAAGTGCGTGGTTTCTTAGGATTGGCAGGGTGGTATAGGCGGTTCATTAAAAATTTTTCGTCGTTGACCTTTCCTATAACGGAGACACTGTCTTCGAAAAGGAAATTCCATTGGACCCCGGAGGCCGATGAAGCCTTTGAATTGGTCAAGAAACGCCTTACTACCGCGCCCGTCCTCATAAACCCTGACTTCTCGAAGAAGTTTTTTGTGCATTGTGACGCCTCCGATTACGGTATAGGGGCAGTTTTAGTTCAACTGGACGAAAATGGATCAGAGCGACCCGTCGCCTACATGTCCAAAAAACTAAACACTGCCCAAAGGAACTATAGCGTAACGGAGAAGGAATGTCTGGCTGCCGTAGAGGCGGTGAAGCGATTCCGATGTTACCTCGAGATGCAGGAGTTCGAAATCGTCACCGACCACTCGTCATTAGTCTGGTTAATGGGTCAACCGGACTTGTCAGGAAGGCTTGCTAGGTGGGTGTTTAAATTGCAGGCATTCAAATTCTCTGTTAGCCACCGTAAGGGAAGGGACCATGTCGTTCCAGACTCTTTATCCAGGAGGGACTTTGATGAGATATCTGGCCTGGATCTGTCGGACCCCGAAATAGATTTGAACTCGAGATGTTTTGATGACGAGGATTACAGAGAATTGAGGGACCGCATAGGCAACGACCAATCTGCATACCCGGATCTGAGGGTTTTGGATAGATACGTTTATATTCGTACTGAGTTTTATAGCGGAAATGGGGATCAAGAGGCCAATTCCTGGAAGCTCTGGGTTCCACGGAATCTGAGAGATTCCCTCATATCACGTTTTCATGACTCGGCTATTACCGCACACGGAGGAATGTCAAAGACTCTCGACCTTATACGACGGAACTTTTATTGGCCAGGGATGGTTTCCGATACTAGGGACTTTGTTCGCAAGTGCGAGATCTGTAAAGGGACGAAACACCCCAATTTTGTTTTACGACCGGAAATGGGGAAACAAGTTATTACGACGCGACCTTTTCAGCGATTTTATATCGATATCTTGGGCCCCTATCCAAGATCGAAAGGCGGCCACATTGGGCTCTTAATAGTACTTGATCATTTGACCAAGTTTCATTGGTTATGCCCAATGAAAAAGTTCACGGCGCAGGTCATTGGAAAATTTCTTTTGTCAGACATATTCCATGTCTATGGAGTACCCGAAGTTATCGTTAGCGATAATGGTTCGCAGTTTAGGTCAAATGACTTTAATGCATTTTTGACTAAATTGGGCATTCAGCATACCTACACGGCTCTTTATTCCCCACAGGCCAATGCATCTGAACGGGTGAATAGGTCTATGATTGCAGGAATCAGAGCATTTTTGAAGAAGGATCATAAAATGTGGGATGAACACCTTAGTTCCATAAGTTGTGCTTTACGCAACTCTGTTCATCACACCATCAAATGCTCTCCTTATTTTGCCACCTTTGGCTTCGATATGGTGACCCATGGCGATTCTTATCGATTACTGCGTAATGTCCATATGTTAGATGAATCTCATTCTACATTGAAGAGGGAAGATCAGCTGGCTTTGCTGAGGAAAGACTTGCGAGAGAATATTTCGAAGGCTCATGCCACTAATCGAGATCGGTACAACTTGAGAACTCGTCCTGTTTCCTATTCTGTAGGGCAAACCGTTTTCCGCAGGAACTTTTCACAGAGCAGTGCAGAGAAGCAGTACAGTGCGAAGTTCGCACCGGTATTTGTAAAGGCGGTAGTGAAATCCAAACTTGGGACTAATTACTATGTGTTACAAGATGTAGATGGTAATTCAAGCGGAACGTATCACGCGAAAGATATGCGTCCTTAAGTATAATTCCTGGTAATCTCCTGACCGATACGATCGAGATTACCCGGTTTGTGCTGGACGATTGTCCAATATTGTTTCGAATATCGTGATCTACAATCAGTGGAGACTTACTTACATTGGTGTAGGAATGTTTGCTGGGTAAGGAAGTTCTGCTTTAGTAATCATTCTAACTCTTATACACAATTGTTTTTTTTTTGCTCTTATCTCATGTCTATTGAGATGTATCTACGTGAATGCATTCCCAAGTGTAGGTGTCAAGTGATGAAACTCTATTATAGCTGTCGTTTAAGCCAGGCTGGCGATGGGTCAGTGGGGATTGCGGCGGACTACCAGCCAGTGGACTCAGGTTCGAGCCCAGTTAAGGCCATTATTTTTCTGGATTTTTTCCCTTTCTCGAGTTTTTTTTTTCTGTTCGTCGACAGACAAATGGTTTAATGAAAAGGAATTGTTTTATGTGCGGAAAAGAGATCGACCATGAACAACCGTTGGCATATTTGTTGCTTTTAAGTAATATGCTAGACTTGTTCAAGGTGAACTTGTTTGGGCTCCCGATGGATGTTCATGGATTTAATTAGCCAATCGGATTCTTTTAACGGTTTATGCACTGGATCTTCCAGTATCTCTCATTTTCGTCAAGTTTTTTTGGTTGGAGTCAGTTTCTTTTTTCCATTGGCTTCAGTTATGGTGTCAAGACTTCGAGTTTTATTAATTCTTTCCATCTTGAACATCATCTAAATCACATCGCTCCTGTGGTAAAGTTTTTAAGTGAAGTGTTTTTTTTTTTTTTTTTTTTTTCTAAATTGTCGAAAAGGCGTACAGACAGCCAAACAGAGCCTTTTAAAGCAGTGGAGTCCTTATTTAAGGAGATATAAAAGTGAATCTTGTATCAAACCCTAAAGGTAACGAATTTTATACGTGGTAACCAATGAAGTTTTATTTTGATCAAGGGTTTTATTTAGGTGCAATTGCCATCATTCCCTTATAGTGTCGTTATAAGGGAATCTATATTGACTCCTTCGAATTTGTGGTGGAGTTTTTTCTTAACTTGTTCGCAATTTGGGGGAAATCCCAAGAAAAAAGACGAAAACCAACCGTGATACTAGGTCTTATCCTGGTAAATCATAGGCCTTGTTGCGAGTTAACGTGTGGATCCACCTCCTTGCTAGAGTTTGGTGAGAATTGCATGAGTTAAGGGCAACCTTTTGGTGAAAAAATTCAGCCAAGGGGCCTGAAGGAGCGGAGTAGTTTTCTATTGCTTGAGGTACTACAGCCAGTCTGGTTGCTTGACTAAACACTTACCATAATTCGAGGAGAAATTACGAAAGTTCCATACAAAGCTGTCCTTGCCTATAAAGTGCTGACTTACCCCTTTTTGAAGACATTATTTAATTGTGGTCATTATTATCTAAGTCGACAGCGAACTGCCGCCACCCATTTATTAGCAGCGCCAACTCATCGACATAACCCCTCTTGCTCACCCAATTACAACACCCACACACGACAGAGCTAAGTCTATAAATAGACGCATGGGAACGTGGAGCCCAGCTTAATCATCTCCGCATAACAGACTCCACACACGAATAACGTCATCAACAAGACGCCCTCAATTGTATCTGGCTAGTGGCTGAGTGAGCTAGCAGATACCTACTTACCGCATCAGTTATCTAAGGTCTCCGGTTCAATTCCCGAGCCGGCCAGGATGAATAATTTTTAATTAAATTAAATTAGCAGATAAGTGTAATTATTATCATATGCAAAGTTTATCATCCTATCTCATTCCTAAACAGCTAAAAGCCCAATAGAATCCACGTCCAGCGTAAAATGCTCATCGAGGCCTCGGCGATCATCGTGCTAACCTGGCTAATGGAAATGGTTAAAAAGTAAAGCCAAAAGGCTTAAAAACAAAAGTGAGTTAAAAAAATCAATTTTCATTTAAATTTTGCATATGAAAGGTTAATGTAGTAAAAAGTTAATTTTAGTCCATTATAATTATAAACTTAAAAGAAATCAATTTTGGGTCATGTCAAGGAAAATTCAATGAACTATTAATTATTACATTTCCTTCCTTTTGAACTATTTCGTCTCAGTTTGCATGCTTGCATAAATATATATTTTTTTTGACCGTTGAGTTTTCCCTGAGCTGACATATTTAGAATTTGAACGCGTTTGAATAATTATCCGATTAAATTAAATATTACGAGATTAACCCTTAGATCGTTAAATATGAACTGGAATTATAAACTTTTGGTTGTTCGTTCCAAATATTTCATATTTTATTTATATAATACTAGTTATTAAGATTTTGGCTTATATGGCATCATCTTCATGAATTTTATTAAATATAGATATATAATCTGAAATGGATTTCTAAATTCTTTTACTTTCCTTGGTAGTGATATAGAGATGGAGTAGATATTGCGTTTGGGGCACTGGCAATTGTTAAGGCCGCTGGTGCCATGGTAGGGTAGGGTTTGGAGGCCATGGTTCCCAGAACATCAGGGAATCGAACTAGCTTGTCGCCTATGTTTCTTTACTATAGATTACAATACCAAATTAATGGGGGAATTTCATTCTGATTTGGTTTGGTCCATTAAGTTTTCAAAGTCTAGATCCATAGTGCTTTTGTTTACTGGGAGTCTAAAATAATATTTTGTTGTGTCCGAGATTGTGGAAATCAGGTGAATAAAGGAGGTCCGAACCCCCCCACCCGACTGTCTTGCTAGCCCTTTTTAATGGCTCCCAGTCCTCTTTGTTTGCATAGGAATTATAATTGGAAATTAAGTCAACATCTTCCACCACAATCTATTTTGTCGAAAGGCGAGTTTTAGCGACCTTCTGGGTAGTAGAAATCTTATAACGTCTTTGTGACCACAATCCGAACCCCTTTTGGACATTACAAGATTGGGTCCGGTTTGGACCACAATTTAATTATATGTTGGAGACCTGTGTAAAATGACAGCCAATTTGAATAAGAATTGCGCCCTTTGGGGCTCAAGATGTAAAATAGAGAAATCGATTAATATGGGAACTGTATCAGACTATAGACCGATTCAGACCATAATAAAAACGTATGTTGATAGTCAAGAGACGATCCGTCGTTCAAAATTCAGGAAAATCGGATAATAATTGCGACCTCTAGAGGCTCAAGAAGTCAAGATCCCAGATCGGTTTAATATGACAGCTATATCAGGTTATGAACCGATTTAAACCTTTTTTGACACAGTTGTTGAAAGTTAAGATAAAATACGTCATGCAAAATTTCAGCCAAATCGGATAGAAATTGCGCCCTCTAGAAGCTCAAAAAAGTCAAGTCCCCAGATCTGTTTATATGGCAGGTATATCAGGTTATGGACCGATTTGAACCATACTTGGCACAGTTGTTAAATATCATAACAAAACACGTCGTGCAAAATTTCATTCCAATCGGATAAGAATTGCGCACTCTAGAGGCTCAAGAATTCAAGACCCCAAGAACGGTTTATATGACAGGCTATATCAGGTAATGAACCGATTTAAACTATACTTTGCACACTTGGTGAACATCATAACAAAACGCGTCGTGCGAAATTTTATCCAATCGGATAAGAATTGCGACCTCTAGAGGCTCAGGAAGTCAAGACCCAAGATCGGTTTATATGGCAGCTATATCAAAACATGGACCGATATGGCCCCATTTACAATAACAACCGACCTACACTAATAAGAAGTATTTGTGCAAAATTTCAAGCGGCTAGCTTTACTCCTTCGGAAGTTAGCGTGCTTTCGACAGACAGACGGACGGACATGGCTAGATCGACATAAAATTTCACGAAGATCAAGAATATATATACTTTATGGGGTCTAAGACGAATATTTCGAGTAGTTACAATCAGAATGACGAAATTAGTATACCCCCCATCTTATGGTGGAGGGTATAAAAAAATCCATTAAGAATTTGAATAATTAAACATAATCTTAAAAAAGATCCAAAATTTCATTATGAGGAAATATTTCTACTGGCTGGAAGATCTACTAAAGCATAATTTGCAATTCTTAAAATTGGGTGTTTAAGTCGTAAAGGTTTATTCATTAGCTTAATTAAATATAGGTCGTAGAAGTCCGTAAATAAATTTGTAATATTTACAACTGCAATTAATGGGATTAATAAATAATTTATCAATACAATTGTTTGTAAATTAGTTGGATAATTATATAATTTATTAAGAGATAAGGAATTTTCAATAATGAAAGAATTTAAATTTGAAATTGAGATAATTTCTGTATTAAAATATTGTAATAAAATATTTTTATCAAAAAATATAAAATATATATTATTATAAACCGCTTAAAATTTTGCACAAATACTTCTTATTAGTGTAGGTCGGTTGGTATTGTAAATGGGCCATAGCGGTCCATGTTTTGATATAGCTGCCATATAAACCGATCTTGGGTCTTGACTTGAGCCTCTAGAGTGCGCAATTCTTATCCGATTGGAATGAAATTTTGCACGACGTGTTTTCTTTTGATGTACAACAACTGTGCCAAGTATGGTTCAAATCGGTCCATAACCAGATATAGCTGCCATATAAACCGATCTGGAGTCTTGAATTCTTGAGCGTCTAGAGGGCGCAATTCTTATCCGATTGAAATGAATTTTGGCACGACGTAATTTGTTATGATATCCAACAACTGTGCCAAGTATGGTTCAAATCGGTCCATAACCTGATAAAGCTGTCATATAAACCGATCTTGGGTCTTGAATTCTTGAGCCTCTAGAGGGCTCAATTCTTATCCGATTTGAATGAATTTTAGCACGTAGTATTTTGTTATGATACCCAACAACTGTGCCAAGTATGGTTCAAATCGGTCTATAACCTTATAAAGCTGTCATATAAACCGATCTGGGGACTTGACTTCTTGAGCTTTTAGAGGGCGCAATTCCTATCCGATTTTGCTGAAACTTTGCATGGCGTATTTTATTCTTACTTTCAACAACAGTGTTAAATAAGGTTCAAATCGGTTCATAACCTGATATAGCTGCCATATAAACCGATCTGGAATTTTGACTTCTTCAGCCTGTAGAGGTCGCAATTATTAACCGATTTGCCTGAAATTTTTTACGACGGATTCTCTCATGACCATCAACATATGGTTGACCGGTCTGAATCGGTCTATAGCCCGATACGGCTCCCATATAAATCGATCTCTCTATTTTACTTCTTGAGCCACCAAAGGGCGCAATTCTTATTCGAATTGGCTGACATTTTACACAGGTCTCCAACATATAATTTAATTGTGGTCCAAACCGGACCATATCTTGATATCGCTCTAATAGCAGAGCAAATCTTTTCTTATATCCTTTTTTTGCCTAAGAAGAGATGCCGGGAAAAGAACTCGACAAATGCGATCCATGGTGGAGGATATATAAGATTCGGCCCGGCCGAACTTAGCACGCTTTTACTTGTTCGTTCTTCTTTTTGTTGCACCAACATAACCACAATTTTACTTCATTTGGAAATTCATAAATGCAAACTGGAAAATCTTTGCAATGGCACATCAACAAAGATACCGCAAAGCTATGATCAGCGTTGCGTTGCCAATGAGAAACTGAAATGGTGGCCACAAGGCCGGAAAAACCTCAAGAAAATCCAATGCTCATTCTGAGTACGCATAAAGCTTGTAGCTGTGTTGTTGCTGCCGCTTCTATGGTTCACACGCCACACAAACCAATTCAATTCAATTCGAAATGCAAATGCAATTAGTGGCAACAATTGTACGTTACCTACTTGGATAGTCTTGGAGAGAATTTTTGAGAAGGTATTGCTGGTTTGCAGGGCCTAAACGAAGAGGCCTTTCATTACGAAATTTTTCAACTTATTTATATCCGCCACCGAAGGACGGAGGTATATCCATTTTACCATTCGTTTGGGAACATATCGAAATATCCACTTCCGTTCCTTAAAGTTTTTATATATACTTGATAACCACAAAATTCTAAGACAATCTAGCTATGTCTGCCCTCCCCACTGTTGAAATAACGATATAGTTTTCATGAAGTAAAAGATCGTAAAGTTCGGCCGGGCCGAATCTTATATACCCTCCGCCATGGCTTGCATGAGACAAGTTCTTTGAATAACTTTTTGAAATATTTCAGAGCTATATCAAGTTATAGATCTATTTGGATCGTACATGTCTTGACTGTTAGAAGTCATAGAAAAATACCACCTCCAAAATTTCAGCAAATCTAGTAATAATTGCGCCCTGCAGAGGCTCAGAAAGTCAAATTGGGAGGTCGGTTCACAATTGGGACATATGTCCTGTATGTTGCCTTCAATCCTTGGTCTGTTGGAGTTGAAACGGCTGCATCTGCCCGATCTTAATAAACCTGCAAGCTACTTAATTTACTTTACTTTAATTAGTTATGACGGTACATTTGTCCCATTGGTCGAACGCGTTCCAAGCGTATCTCTGGGTCAAATTGCAGAAATACAATATGTCGAAGAGCCTAACACAACTCACTGTATCAAATTTCGAAGAAATCGGACAATAAATGCGCCTTTAATGGAGCAAACACCCTTAATCGGGATATCGGTCCATATGGCAGCTATATCCAAATGTATACCGATCTTGGCCAAATTGCAGACAGATGTCAAATTGCAGAAAGATGTCAAATTGCAGAAAGATGTCGCAACTCACTGTCCCAAATTTCGGCGAAATCGGACAATAAATACGCCTTTTATGGGCCTAAGACCTTAAATCGATAAATCCGTCTATATGGCAGCTATATCCAAATCTGGACCGATCTGAGCCAAATTGAGGAAGGATGTCTAAGGGCCTAACACAACTTACTGTCACAAATTTCAGCAAAATCAAATAATAAATGTGACTTTTATGGGCATAAGACCTGAAAAGGGCGGATATATCAAGATATAGTTCGATATAGCCCATCTTCGAACTTAACCTGCTTATGGATGAAAAAAGAATCTGCACAAAGTTAAAGCTCAATATCTGTAGCGTGATTACAACAGGCAGACGGGCGGACATGGCTAGATCGTCGTAGATTTTTACGACGATCAAGAATATATATACTTTATAGGGTCGGAAATGGATTTTTCGAAGTGTAGCAAACGAAATGAATATACTCCCATCCTTCGGTGGTGGGTATAAAAATATAATACAAAGTGTGTATCTCAGTGGATGTTTATAATCCGCACTGAACGTATACTTTCCATAATCTTTTTTTTTATACCTTCGACCATTCCCCCATACCAATTTTGTCATTCTGTTTGTATCTCCTCGAAATATTCGTCTTAGACCCCATAAAGTACATATATTCTTGATTGTCATGACGTTTAAAGTCGATCTAGCAATGTCCGTCCGGCTGTCTGTCGAAAGCACGCTAACTTTCGAAGGAGTCAAGCTAGGATTGTAAATGTTCTATATCGGTCCTTGTTTTGATATAAATGCCATATAAACCGGTCTTGGGTCTTGACTTCTTAAACCACTTGGGTTCTTATCCAATTTTGCTGAAATTGAGTATGAGGTGTTTTATTATGACTTTCAACAACTATGCTGAGTATGGTTGAAATCGATTTATAACCGGATATTATCATATAAACCTATCTGGGGTCTTGACTTATTGGGCGTCTAGAGGGCGCAATTTCTATCCGATGTGGCTGATGATGATGAATTTTGCACGGCATGTTTTGGTACGGCTTCCAAAATTTGTGCTAAGTATGGTCTAAATCAGTCCATAACCTGATATAGCTGCCATATAAACCGATCTTGAATCTTGACACCTTGAGCCACTAGAGGGCGCAATTCTAATCCGATTTGGCTGAAATTTCGTACGATTTGTTTTGTTATGACTTTTAATAACTGCGCCACATATGGTTCAATTCGATCCGTAACCTAATAGCTGCCATATAAACCAATCTGGGATCTTGACTTCTTAAGCCTCCAGAGGGCGTAAATATGAAATTTTGAACAACGGCTTCCCCAACGCCCTTCAACATACATGTTAAATATTGTCCGAATCGGTCTATAACTCGATATAGCTCCCATATAAACCGATCTCTCTATTTAACTTTTTGAGCCCCTTCAAATCAATTATGGTCCGAATCGGACCATAACTTGATATAGCTCCAATATTATAGCAATTATTTTCTTTTTTCCCCTGTTTGTCTTGAAAGAGATGTCGGGAAAAGAACTTGACAAATGCGATCTATGGTGGAGGCTATATAAGATTCGGCCCGGCCGAACTTAGCACCATTTTACTTAAGAAACAAAAGGCCGTACCAGTCATGTACACATTAGTATATACAGTAATATTCTATACAGTAATATTGTACATATTAAAATCATTTCGGCTTTCAGAGGCTCAAGAAGTCAAATCGGGAGATTGGCAAAATTTCAGCCTAAAATTTCAGCATGCAAAAATTCAGCTTTAAAAGCTTTATTTTTTATCCAATTTCGTTGAAATTTGAAACAGTGAGTAGTTTTAGGCCTCCAGGGATCTGACTCAGATATGGTTCAGATCGGATAGTATTTAGATATAGCTGCCATATAGACCGATCTCCCGATAAAGGATCTGAAGCCTATAAAAGTTTTTTTTTATCCGATATCGCTGAAATTTGAAGCAATAAATTATTTTAAGCCTCCCGATATCTGGCCTTAACATGGTTCAGATCGGGCTATATTAAGATATAGCTGCCATATATCTGCCGATAAAGGGTTTGAAGCCCATAAAAGCTGAATTTATTACCCAATTTCGCTGGAATTGACACAGTCACTTGTATTAAGCCTCCCGTCATCCAACCAGCATCAGATTCCCGTGGAATTTTTTGGCAACAAGAAACTTTTGAAATTTAGTAAACAAAATTGGCCACATTGGTCTTAAAATAAAGGGGGGGGGGGGGGGGGGGGGGTTGATATCAAAACAAGTAAAAGCTTGCTATGTTTGGCCGGGCTGAATCTTATATGCCCTCCACCGTGGATATCAAGTTCTTTGACCGATATCTCTTTATAAGCAAACAAAGGATAATGGATAAGAATTGCAATGCTATTTCAGCTATATCAAATTATGAACCGATTGGGGGCATACTTGGTTTGGCTTTTGGAGGCCAAAGTAGAATTGATTGTGCAAAATTTCAGCAAAATCGGGTAAGAATTGCGCCCTATAGTGGCTCAAGAAATAAAAGTGGGAGATCTGTTTATATGGAAGCTACATCAGGTTATGAATCCATTTGAACCTTACTTGGCGCACTTGTTAGAAGTTAGAACAAAACACTTCGTGGAAAATTCCCGCCAAATCGGATATATTTTGCTCCCTCTAGCGATTCGAGAAGTCCGAAATCGGTTTATAAGATTTAAAACCGATGTAGGCCATACTTGGCAGAGTTGTTGAAAGTCAAAGCAAAACACTTGGTGCAAAATTTCAACCAATACGATAAGAATTGCGCCCTATAGTGGCACAAGAAACAAAATTTCAGCCAAATCAAATGAAAACTGGCCCCCTAGGTGCCCAAGAAATCAAGATCCGAAATCGGTTGTTATGGCAGTTATACCAAAACATGAACCGATTTGGCCCATTTACAATCCCAACCGACCTGCAAAATTTCAAATGGGTGGAGGGTATGAAACTGAGTCAAGTTAACCAAAGTTTGCAAAAGCTTAAAGGAAATGCGAGTATCTTTTTTGAAAATTTTTGAAATTTTTTGAAAGAAAGAAATATTTTTCATATGTCACAGCAATATCCAATAATGGTCCGATCCAGGCCATATTCGACAAAAAGGTGTAGAGGTCTACTAAAATTCACCGTTTAAACGGCTGAAGATATTGAAAAAACACTAAGAAAGTCAAAATTTTGATATTTTAAAGTTAAACAACTCATATCTTGTTAACGGTACACGATGGCATAATACATTTATTTTAACACCCTGTATTAAACCTGAAAGCCTATGTCCTCCTCTACAAAATGTACCGCTAAATCAACATATAAGAAAGTTGTAGACACTTCAAGCTACTTATATAAGTTCCCATGCCTTGGAACCATAAAACAACACGGGTGGTATCAGCGTCTTGTGTTGTGTAATCTTCCCAACTTTCTCTACTTTCTTCATCTGTTCGGGTGTACAGAACTTTATGGGAATTGCCAGACGAGACATTTAATGCCAGACCAACTTTCGTTGCTTCTCTTTCGATTCTTTTAAAGGCTGCAATTGCTTCTTCCGATAACCGATCAATAAAATAAATGTCGTCGGTATAGGCGAGTAGAATATGTTCTATTGTGAGTAGTGTGCCAGCCAGGGCCATATCTGTAAATGTTTTGGTATAGTTGCCATATAAACCGATCTTGGGTCTTGACTTCTTGAGCCTCTACAGTGCGCAGTTCTTATCCGATTGGAATGAAATTTTGCACGACGTGTTTCGTTATGATATCCAACAACTGTGCCAAGTATGGTACAAATCGGTCTATAACCTGATATAGCTGTCATATAAACCGATCTTGGGTCTTGATTTCTTGAGCCTCTAGAGGGCGCAATTCTCATCCGATATTATTGAAATTTGGCACGACGTGTTTTGTTATGATATACAACAATTGTGCCAAGTATGGTTCAAATCGGTCCATAACCTGATATAGCTGCCATATAAACCGATCTTGGGTCTTGACTTCTTGAGCCTCTAGAGTGCGCAATTGTCATCCGATTTTATTGAAATTTTGCACATAGTGTTTTGGAATCACTTCCAACAACTACGCTAAGTATGGTTTAAATCGGTTCATAATCTGGTATAGCCGTCATATAAACCGATCTTGGATTTTGATATCTTGAGCCAATTGAGCGCGCAATTCTCATCCAATTTGGCTGAAATTTTGCATGAGGTGTTTTGTTATGACTTCCAATAACTGTGCTAAGTATGGCGTAAATCGATATAGAACCTGATATAGCTGCCATACAAACCGATCTGGGATCTTGACTTCTTGAACCTCTAGAGGGCGCAATTCTCATCCGATTTGGCTGAAATTTTGTACTAGGGCTTTTCTCATGACCTTCTTCTTGAGCCCCTACAAGGCGCATTCTAATCCGAATGAACTGAAATATTACACAATGTCTTCTACATTATTCAACATTCATTTATGGTCCAAATCGGACTATAACTTGATATAGCTACAATAGCATAACAGTTCTTATTCAATATTCTATGTTTGTCTAAAAAGAGATACCGCGCATAGAACTCGACAAATGCGATCAATAGTGGAGGGTATATAAGATTCGGCCCGGCCGAACTTAGCACGCTCTTACTTGTTTTAACTTTCCTTTATTTGAACATGTTATTCAAAGAACGTGTCAAATGCGATCCATGATGGATCGGCACAGTATGACGTGTAAGACCCTTCAACATCCGTGTTCGATATGGCCCCCATCGGCCTATATTTCGAAATAGCTGCCATATATACCGGTCGACATGGTCCAAATCGGACCATATTTAAATGTATCTGCAATGGGTTCATAAATTATGAATTTTTCTTCGGATAATGACGAAAGGTGGTTAACAGAGGTGGCGGGCATCCAAAGTTCGGCCCGGCCGAACTTAATGCCTTTTTCCTTGTTATCGTTATGCTGATGAAATCGCCTCACCCCGGATTTAAGGGCTAGGGGCCACAAAAGGCGCATTTATTACCTGATGTGGGTTGGGTTTTGTCTCTCAACATTCTTGATGATTGTGGTTCAGATCAGACTGTATTTGGATTTGACTTTCATATACACCGGTGTCTGATTTTGCTGAAATTGAGTTTGGTCTAAATCGGACTCATAAATTATCTATTTTGACTGGTTTTTGACGAAAAGTGGTTAACATATTTATATTCGAATTGAAACGTATCCAAAGTTCGCCCTGGCCGAATTTAATGCCTTTTACTTGTTGCTTCAATTTTGAAAATGGGAAGCATGTTAGCGGATTGGTGGTCCTGGTGGAAAACATTTGTGTCTTTAACACCAACCACCTACAATTTAAATTTGGCGTAGTTTCCAGGAAGTACAACTTTAAGAATACCGGAAAAGTGTAGTTTTATGGAATTTTTAGAACATAATTGGGGTACAATAGTGGATATACCCAAACTTTTCAAAGTATATAAATTACCCTGCCCCCATCTACCGACAATAAACAAGTAAATATCCTTTGCAAAACCAACCTTTACCCAAACATTAGCACTATAGTCCTTAAACAATTTCCCCTTACATGCTTTTCATTTAAATTCTAATTTCTTTAGGCCTTGCCCATTTTCCAAGTTGCACCGCAGCATAGAAGTTAGCATCTCCGCCTGAGTTCGAGTCCTGGCGAGAACATCATTTCAGCGGTTATCCTCTACTAATGCTGGCGAGATTTTTGTAGTACTGCACCATTTGGTAAGACAGCCATGTAAAACCTATTCCACAAAGAGATGTCTCGGGACGCCGCTCTGACTCGACTATAAAAAGAAGCCTCTAATCAATGAGCTTAAAACTTGAATCGGACAGCACTCATTGATATAAGAGAAGTTTGCCTCTGTTCCTTAATGGAATGTTCATGAGCACATTTGCATTTTACCCTTGAAATTCGCCTCATCATCTCTGATTGTATACGGTGGCTTTAGATTTGTATATGTATGGAAATGTACGAATCTATCGATGTTGATGCATTTAAGTAAGTTGAAGATTGAAAGAAAGAATCTCAACACTCTTACCTTACCTTAAGCCATCATATCGAACAAAAACCCCCATAAGAAGAACAGGGACCCCGTAAATATTGAAAATTCTGTCAGACTATCTTCTTGTCCTGCTCTCCTTGCATCGCAGCAACCATTCAACCCAACACCGTCATTCATTCATTTGTTCATTCATATTCTCAGAAACTCATTGAAAATCATAGAATAAATCAACCAAAAACATAAGTGACGAAGCCAGTGCCAAGATATGAATGAAGGAATCCATATTACACATCCATGGCCGATGGATGCATAAGCAATGGAACAAAATAACAACAACAACAAAAACAATGAAAATAAGAGCAAATAACATGTCAGGCAAAGTACAACTCTAAAAGTTATAGTTATATTCAATTTAACACACTTGAACTTATGTTGGGTCTTTTTGCACTTGACAATCTACATATGTATGTGCTCAAATGTGTTTGTGAGCACCATGGTATTATCCCTACAAACATTTCTCATAATAATAAAATCGTCCGTATGACTCGTGAAACACCCTTCTAGGTTATCATTAGACAATCCATTGCATGTGCGGAAGTTTTTGCAACTCTTCGCGACGGCTATTACGCAATCCATTGCGTTATACTCATCCAGAAAATTGGTTTACTAATTTCCTGTGTTAACTTTCCGCAATTGTTTATTATTTTCATGCCTGGTGCGATTAGGATTAGTATTGAATTATGTTATTCTATATTTTGCTTAGAGTGGACAACTTCCACAACAACTAACAGAATGCTCACTTGGCTTATATGATGATTGGTACCTTTATGACGAGTAATACAAACATTTTTATACCCACCTCCATAAGACGGGGGTATACCAAATTAGTCATTCCGTTTGTAACACCTCGAAATATTTGTCTAAGACCCCATAAAGTATATATATTCTTGATCGTCTCGACGTTCTGAGTCGATGTAGCCATGGCCGTCCGTCTGTCGAAATCACTATAGCGGTCGAACGCGTAAGTTAGCCGCTTGAAATTTTGCACAGATACTTAATATTTGTATAGGTCTTTGGGGATTACAACCTGGTCATATGGGTTCAGATTTAGATATAGCTCCCACATAACTCTATTTACCGATTTGATTTCTTGAGCGTCTGAAAGCCTCAATTTTTCGATTTGGCTGAAATTGTGCACGTAGTATTCTGTTATAGCTTCCAACAACTGTGCCAAGTTCTATAACCTCATATAGCTCATATATAAACCGATCTCATGATTTGAATTCTTCAGTCCTTACAAGCCGAAAATTTTTTTCTGTTTTGGCTGCAATTATGCATGCGGTGTTCTGTTACGACTTAAAATAACTGTGTTAAAAATGGTCCAAATCAGTCTAAACCTGATATTGCTCCCATGTAAACCGGTTTTTCGATCATCCTTGTTCGGTTCCTTGTTCATCCTTGTTCGCATTTATTGTCCGATGTCGCCTAAATTTGGGACAATGACTTGTGTTGGGCCCTTCGATATTTGTCTTCAATTTGGCTCAGATCGGTCCAGAGTTGAATATAGCTGCCATATAGACCGATCTCTCGGTTGAACAATGACTTGTACTTATACGCATTTGGTCTAAATCGGATGATATCTATAGAGCTGCTATGGGGCATAAGGTATGCATTTATCACTGGATTTTGACGAAATGTGGTTCACATATATACCCGAGGTGGTGGGTATCCAAAGTTCGCCCCGGCCGAACTTAACGCCTTTATACTTGTTCAATTTGGCCTTAATCGGAAAAGGTTTGGATATAGCTGTCATATAGACCGATCCCTCGATTTAAAGTTGTGGGCTCATTAAAGGCGCAGTCGCCGAAATTTGGGACAGTGAGTTAAGTTAAGACTCTGACATACTTTTGCAATATGGAACAGATCGGTCCAGATTTGGATATAGCTGCCATATAGACCGATCTCTCGGTTTTAGGTTTTGGGGCTATATAAGGCTCATTTATTGTCCGATGTTGCCGAAATTTTGGACAGTGAGTTGTGTTAGGCCCTTCGACATCCTTCTTCAGTTTGGCTCAGATCGGTTCAGATTTTGATATAGCTGCCATATAGACCGATCTCTCGTTGTAATGTTTTGGGCCCATAAAAGGCGCATTTATTTTCCAATTTTGCCGATATTGGGACATGTTATGTTAAGCCCCTCCACATATTTCTGCAATTTGGTCTAGATCGATCAAGATTGCATATAGCTGCCATATAGACTGATATCTCGATTTAAAGTCGTTTCCCTATAAAAAGCGCATTTATAATCCGATATCACTGAAATTTGAAACAGTGACTTATGTTAGGTTTTTTGACATCTATGTTGTATATGGTTCAGATCGGTTTATTTTTATTCATAGCTACTAAAAAGACCTATATTTTGTTATACACAGTTGAACAATAACTTGTTCTTATTTGTATTTGGTCCAAATCGGAACATATTTCGATATAACTGCTATGGGATATAAGGTATGCAATTTTCACTGGGTTTTGATGAAAGGCGATTTACATGTATACCCGAGGTGGGTATCCAAAGTTCGGCCCGGACGAACTTAACGCCTTTTAACTTGTTTTATTTCAGTTTTTTCAAAGTTGTTACATTGTTGATGAACAACTAATCTTGACATGCGTTTCTAGATCTTCTAAGCGAGTAACGCGCAAGCCTTTTAGAGCAATATTTATTATATGTTCCAAAACACTTTAGTTACTCGGCCAGGCGAGTAGTGCGCAACTCTTTTAGAAGAGTATTTTATTAGTCTTCCAAAACACTCGTTTGTTACACTCCCACACGATTCAAAGACTCTTCGCGTCTTACTCTTTAGTCACTGATGTGGAAGATTAGCGGAACACTCTTCCTGGGGACACAACTCTTCACGACTGAGTCTACGAATTTTAGACGATCTCGCCCGTAAACTTCATCGAGAGATTCGCGGAAGATTGTTTGGCGATCAAAAATGCAGGGTGTTAACTGGAACCCAACATGCACATATAAAGAATATCAATGGGACACCATGGAGATTCGTTTGCAATATAAGATGCTAGGAAAAAGGTATTAGGTCTGCTTCAAAACAATTCTACCCTTTTCCACTGGAGCGTAATATGCAACATAGTTTGGCAATTATTAAATTTTAAATGAAGAATTTTGACCAAAATCTGTACATATTATCGAAATAAGAAAGAAGTAATTCGTTGTGTAAAATATTGAAAATATCAGTTGATATATACGCTTGCAAATGCCTAAAAGTGACAAGTAAAACCGCGTTAAGTTTGGCTGGGCCCAATCTTAGCCCAACTTCAACCCAATCGGATAAGAATTGCGCCCTCTAAAGGCTCAAGAAATAAAATCGGGCGTTTAGTCTATATGACAGCTAAATCAATACATGGACCGATTTGGCCCATTTACAATCCCAACCGACCTACATTAAGGGAAGTATTGTGCAAAATTTCAAGTGCCTTTACTGTTTCGAAAGTTAGCGTGCTTTCGATAGACAGACAGACGGACGGACATGGCTAAATCGACTTAGAATTTCAAGACGATCAAGAATAAATACACTTTGTTGTGTCTCAGATCAATAGTTAGATACGTTACAAACGAAATGATAAGGGAGTGAACGGAATGTGGGTATAACAAGTAAAAGCATGCTAAGTTCGTCCGGGCCGAATCTTGGGAACCCACCACCATGGATTCTGCTAAAATTGTATACAAAATAAATTTAGTTGAAGGCCATAATTTTATTCTTCATACCAAACTTCTGCCAAACCAGCAAAAATTAAAGGTCATAGGAGCCGAACAAGGATGATCGAGAGACCGGTTTATATGGCAGCTCAGTTGGCAAGTTGTTGGAAGTCATAACAGAACACTATATGCAAAATTTCAGCCAAATCGGACATAAATTGCCGCTTGTAAGGGCTCAAGAAGTCATGTGTACAATTTCTGCCGAATCGAAGTATCGTAAGAAGTATTTGTGCAATATTTCAAGCGTCTTTACTGCTTAGAAAATAAGCGAGCTTTCGACAGACAGACAAACGGACGGACATGGCTAAATCGACTTAGAATTTCAAGACGATCAGGAATATATACACTTTGTTGGGTCTCAGATCAATATATTGATAAATTACAAACGGAATGACGGTGGAATATGGGGATAACAAACAAAAAGACATTAGGTTCCGCCGGACCGAACTTTGCATACCCACCACTTCGGGTATATATGTATGTAAACCACATTTTGTTGAAATCCTGTGAAAAATAGATAATTTTTTTCACCCATAATGGCTATATCGAAATACGGTCCGATTTGGACAAAATTTTTCTAGGACATTGAGTGATCTAATAAATAAAAGTTAGATAGACTTATAATGTGGAGAATATATATAATTTATGGGGTCTTAGGTAAATATTTTGAGCTGTTACAAACGGAATGACTAGATTAGTACACCGTTTGTAACAGTATCTTATATATAACAAGTAAAAAGACGTTACGTTCGACCGGGCCGAACTTTGAATACCCACCACCTCAGGTATATATGTAAACCACCTTTCATTAAAATACGGTGAAAATTCCATACCTTATGACCCATAGCAGCTATATCGAAATATGTTCCGATTTGGACCAAATCCTAAAAATTCAAGTCATTGTTCAACTGTGTAAAACAAAATTTTGCTCTTTTTCGTAGCTATATTTAAAAATAAACCGCTCTGAACCATAAACGACACAGATGTCGAAACGCCTAACATACGTCACTGTGTCAAATTTCAGTGAAATCGGATTATAAAAGCGCCTTTTATTGGGCCAAGGCTTTTCATCGTGATATCGGTCCACATGGCAGCTATATCCAAATCTGAACCGATTTGGGCCAAGTAGCAGACAAATGTCGAAGAGCCTAACACAACTCACTGTCCCAAATTTCGGCGAAATCGGACAATAAATGCGCCTTTTATGGCCCCAAAACCTTAAATCAAGTGATCGGTCTATATGGCAGCTATATCCAAATCTGGACCGATCTGAGCCAAATTGAAAAATAATATCGAAAGTTTTATCACAACTCACTGTCTCAAATTTCGCCGACATCGTACAATAAATGCGCATTTTATGGACTCTAAACCTTAAATCGAGAGATCGGTCTATATGGCAGCTATATCCAAATCTAAACCGATCTGAGCCAAATTGATAAAGGATGTCGAAGGGCCTAAGACAACTCACTGTCCTGAATTTCAGGAAAATCGGATAACAACTGTGGCTTTTATGGGTTTAAGACCTTAAATCGGAGGATCGGTCTATATGGCAGCTATATCCAAAACTGGACCGATCTGGGCCAAATTCGCGAAGGATGTCGAAGGGCCTAACACAACTCACTGCTCCAAATTTCAGCAAAATCGGATAATAAATGTGGCTTTTATGGGTCTAAGACCTTAAATCGGAGGATCGGTCTATATGACAGCTATATCCAAAACTGGACCGATCTGGGCCAAATTGGCGAATGATGTCGAAGGGCCTAAGATAACTCACTGTTCCGAATTTCAGCAAAATCGGATAATAAATGTGGCTTTTATAGGCCTAAGACCCTAAATCGGCGGATCGGTCTATATGGAGGCTATATCTAGATATAGTCCGATTTGGCCCATCTTCAAACTTAACCTGCTTATGGACAAAAAAAAGAATCTGTGCATAGTTTCAGCTCAATATCTCAATTTTTAAAATCTGTAGCGTGATTTCAACAGACAGACGGACGGACATGTCTAGATCGTCTTAGATTTTTACACTGATCAAGAATATATATACCTTATTGGGTCGGAAATGGATATTTCGATGTGTTGCAAACGGAATGACAAAATGAATATATCCCCATCCTTCGGTGGTGGGTATAAAAATCAATTTGTGTTTGTTTGTATGTTTGTGTGTTCCTTATAGACTCAGAAACAGCTGAACCGATTTTTTTTTTGAAATTTTCACAGATGGTGCATAATGACCCCGTGGTGAAAATAGGGTACTACATTTTTTGATATCTGAAGGGGGGCGGACCATCCCCCTTACCACAATTTCCAGAAACGCCAGATCTCGGAGATGGGTGGTGCAATTTAAGCGAAATTTTGTGTGCTCTCATACAGTACCCAAAAAATAAAAATTTGTTATCCAAATTTCGGATGGGGTACCTAGGGGGACCGCCCCACCCTAAAACCTACCAAACATATATTTAGACCAATCACGACAATATGGGACTCAAATGAAAGATATTTAGGATAAGAAAACATATCTGATATCCAATTGTCGGACCAAGTGTTCGGGAGACTACCCTAATCCCCAGAACACCCCTAAATCGGACATATATACCGACCATGGCAATATGGGACTCAAATGAAAGGTATTTGCGAGTAGAATACGAATCTGATATCAAAATGTGGGACCATGTTTCTGGGGGTCCAACGCTTTCCCAAAACACCCCCCATACAAGACTTATTTACTGACCATGGGAATATGGTGCTCAAATAAAAGGTATTTAAATGTAGAATACGAATCTGATGTCCAAATTTGGGACCTAGTGTTTGGGAGCCGCCTCTCACCAAATCATCCCCAAAGGGGACAAATTTACGACCATAGCAATATGGGGCTCAAATGAAAGGTCTTTGGGAGTAGAATACGAATTTGATATCCAAAAGTAGGACCATGTATTTAGGGCATCACCCCTTCCCAAAACACACCCAAAGGGAAAAAGTTTTTCGACCATGCCAATATGTGGCTTAAATGAAAGGTATTTGAGATTAGAAAACGAATTTGATAACCTATTTTGGGGTCATGTGTTTGGGAGACGCCTCATCCAGTAAACTCCTCTTAAGCCAATGGCAATATGGGGTTTAATAAATGGTATTTTAGAGAAGAGCACGATGCTGATATTTTTTCAGGGTCAAGTATCTGGGGGACCACCTCTCCCCCGAAAACACCACTAAATCAGACATCATGAGAAAATCGGGCTGAAATGAAGTATTTTAAGAATGGAGTACACCTTACATCCAAACTTAAATTCGTAGACCAATAAAGATCATATGGGATTCAGATAAAGGAACTTATATTGTTAAACTGTTAGTCAAGTTAGCATGGTATTTCACTAAAAGCTCTTTAAGTGCCGAAAATAAATATTCCATGGAAACTTTTGTTCCATATAAAGTAAATGAAAGCTCAGCGGAGCGGGCCCAGGTCAGCTAGTAGTATATATTGCTGCATATTTATGTAGGTAGTTGGCGATTGCAAATCGTCCATATCGGTTTAGATTTGGATATAGGTCTTATATAAATCGATCTCCCGATTTGGCTTCTTGAGCCCCTGGAAGCCTCAATTTTTGTCCGAATTGGCTGAAATTTTGCACATAGTGTTGTGTTATACTGTTAAACTTCCAACAACTGTTTTAAGTATCGAACTATAACCTGATATATGTGGGTTTGACTACCTTTTGTTTAAGTAAAACTCATTCATAATATTGAACGGTTTTTTAAATAAAGACAAATTAGAAATTAAATTAGTTCAATGTAAGTTTTCACACTAATCATCTAATGAAACTCTACTCAGCGACTGCTCCTGTGCATGTGCCTCGTTTTGTCGGCGTCCTTTCACTTTTTTCGTTGTTGCAAATTGTCTGCGTTCGTAGTTGTCTGCGTTCAATTCACTGGTGACTCGATATATAATTTAGCTAACATTGCAACTGCTATACGGTGTATACGCTCTACTTGTCCATTCCCTCGTGGAACTCCTGTCGCGTTTAGTAAATGCTGTATACCTTGCGCCTCACAATATTCTCTAGCTTGTCCTAAAGTAAATGCCGCGCCGCTATCGGTTATTACTCTTTTTGTATTACCAAATATTGTCGCCTGTTTCGTCAACCTATCGACTACCTCGTTCGTGTCCGTCCACCACTACCAAAATGTGGCTATATTTCTTATGTATAGCCAACATTGGCCCTACATGATCCAAATGATACATCTATCAGTTTTATCCATAGGATAAAGAAAACCATCCTTGCAACCCTCTTTGAATCAGCTACTATAGTTTCCACTCAATTCCTTTCTATCTTCTCAGTCATTCCCGTCAAGTTCGGTATGAAATGATTTCTCAAGACTAAGTACTGAGGTTTGCGTGCAATAAAATATCCTTGGCTGTGTGCCACAGTAATTATATCTTTTTTCATTGAAGACGGTATTACAAACAGTTCCTTAAATGGATCTCTATGCAATATATCAAATCTGATGTAGAAATCATCATATGAGCTGTCCTCTAACACCTTCCGAACAGCCCTTACCCACTCATCCTGTAGCTGACCTTCCCTTATACGATGCTTTAAAGAATCTTCTATCATCCGACATGTCAATCTATGTACTATCTATATATCTACCTATGTTCTATAGTATAATCAAAATCCTACAGAAAATAGTGCCCAACGAGATATCCTTGGTGGAACGTCCTGTTTACACATCGTTAATGCAAAAGTGTTACAGTCAGTTACTATTTCTTCGCGTAGACCAAGTACGTAAATTCTCCATTTCCTAGAGCCTAGTAGAGGTTCTGAGGAAATGGAGAATGATACTTTTTCTCACTTGGCGTAGTCTTCCTACTCATGTACTCTACTGAATGGAATTCCTGATCATCATTCTTTTGAAGTAAGGCTGCTCCATATCCATAGATGCAGGCATCCGCATGAATTTCGGTTACACACTTTTGATCAAAAATCCTTAAAATGGTCGTGCTTACTAACGAATTTATAAGCTGGGTAAAAGCTAAAATCTCCTCACCCCCAATCTTAAACCTGCTGCCCTCCGTAGAAGATCAGTCAGTGGTCGTGCAATTGAAGCATATCCCTCAATAAAGCGCCTGAAATATGATGTCAGTTCTAAAAATCCCACAAGAGCTTTTCTGGTAGAGGGCAAATTTTTGTTTAACTTATATAACAAATGGTTAAACTAGTTATAATTGTTCATAAATTGTTTAGATTGAATATGTTAAAAAGGTTAGAAATGATTAAAAATGATTAAAAATGATTAAAAATTGAAGATTTAAATTGTTTTTCGTTACTTAAAGTTTCAATATTATTGGGAAGAGTATTCCAGAGGCGTATTGCACTGATAAAAAACTGTTGCTCCGATATGCGATATTGGTGTCGTATTTGAATCACTTGTTGGCCTCTAATATTGTTAGCGTAGCGAAGTATAACAGACAAATAAGACGGCTTATTTGTGTATATAATTTTGGGCAGTGCCAGCAGCGAACGTATTTTAAGGTATGAATCGAAAGTGACACCATATAACCGTTTGGCAAAGTCCGATATCCGATCCTACGTAAACCAAAAAACATATCTAGAAACATCATTAAAGGCAACATGTAATTTATTTTTAAGAACTGCATCACAATTTGAAAAAATTTCAGAAGAATATAAAATTTTTGGTAGGATATATGTTTTTGCCAAGAGCATTCCGATTTCTATGGGAGTATACGAGCGACTCATATATAAGGTCCTTAAAACACCATACGTCTTACCAACTGCCGAGTTAATATGATTTGCCCATGAAAATTAATCATCAAAAACTACGCAAAGATTACTCGCTGAGGTCACCATTTCGATTGCAGAACCATTAATTGCAATATTAATATTTAGGGGCAATATTGTGCGATTTCTGGAAATGGCTATGCGTTTTGACTTCGAGGGATTTAATTGAAGGCCATTCGCATTCGCCCACGCATTAATATTGTCAAGGTCGTTATTCAGACGATCTATGGTATCATTTATTTTCTCAGCTGACGTGCTTATATACAGTAGAACATCATCGGCATACATATGTATACTAGAACTCTGCAACTGTTTGGGAAGGTCATTGCTGTATAAAGAAACAAGTAAGAGCGTGCTAAGTTCGGCCGGGCCGAATCTTATATACCCTCCACCATTGATCGCATTTGTCGAGTTCTATGCGCGGTATCTCTTTTTAGACAAACAAAGAATATTGAATAAGAACTGTTATCCTATTGGAGCTATATCAAGATATAGTCCGATTCGGACCATAAATGAATGCTGATTGACATTGTAGAAGTCATTGTGTAATATTTCAGTTCATTCGGATAAGAATTGCGCCTTGTAGGGGCTCAAGAAGCAAAATCGGGAGATAGGTTTATATAAGAGCTGTATCAAGCTATTGATCGATTCAGACCATACTAGACACGTATGTTGAAGGTCATGAGAGAAGGCCTTGTACAAAATTTCATTCAAATCGGATAAGAATTGCGCACTCTAGAGGCCCAAGAAGTCAAGACCCAAGATCGGTTTATATGGCAGCTATATCAGGTTATAGACCGATTTAAACCATACTTGGCACAATTGTTGGATATCATAACAAAACACGTCGTGCTAAATTTCAGCCAAATCCGATGAGAATTGCGCCCTCAATTGGCTCAAGAAGTCACAATTGTTGGATATCATAACAAAATACGTCGCGCAAAATTTCATTCCAATCGGATAAGATTTGCGCCTTCTAGAGGTTCAAGAAGTCAAGACCCAAGATCGGTTTATATGGCAGCTATATCAGGTTATGGACCGATTTAAATTATACTGGGCACAGTTGTTGGATATCATAACAAAACACGTCGTTCCAAAATTCATTCAAATCGAATAGGAATTGCGCCTTCTAGAGGCTCAAGAAGTCAAGACCCAAGATCGGTTTAGATGGCAGCTATATCAAAACATGGACCGATTTGAACCATATTTGGCACAGTTATTGGATATCATAAGAAAACACGTCGTGCAAAATTTCATTCCAATCGGATAAGAATTGCGCACTCTAGAGGCTCAAGAAGTCAAGACCCAAGATCGGTTTAAATGGCAGCTATATCAAAACATGGACCGATATGGCCCATTTCCAATACCAACCGACCTAGCTAGCTTTACTCCTTCGGAAGTTAGCGTGCTTTCGACAGACAGACGGACGGACGGACAGACGGACGGACATGGCTAGATCGACATAAAATGTCACGACGATCAAGAATATATATACTTTATGGGGTCTCAGACGAATATTTCGAGTAGTTACAAACAGAATGACGAAATTAGTATACCCCCCATCTTATGGTGGAGGGTATAAAAAAGAGAGGGCCTAATATCGAACCTTGTGGGACACCTCGTGAAACTGGAAGGCATCTAGAATTACGATTTCCAACTGATACAGATTGGCTACGATTAGAAAGATAGGAATGAATCAGATTTGTTGAAGATTCGGAGGATTTAAAAAAATGTTTATGTTTAAGACAGAGAATTTTGGGGTCAACAGAGTGAAACGCTTTAGAATGATCTAAAAGAACCAGAAAAGTGATTTTGTTGTGATCAATATTCCTTTTTATATCTTCAACAACTTTCAAAAGTGCAGTAGTGCAACTGTGCTTCGGCCGGAATCCTGATTGGAGGTTGGTTAAAAGTGAGTTGTCCGCAATATGTTGCGAAATTTGTTTGTTCAAATATCTTCGAAATATATGGAAGCATGGCTATAGGTCTAAATTCTTGATTATTTTTCGGTACCGGGACTACTCTTGCCTGTTTCCAGGATTGTGGATAGCAGCTCCTTAATATAACATTGTTAAAGAAATAACAAATGTAAGACTGAATAGGAAGAATGGAGGCCACCGTAGCGCAGAGGTTAGCATGTCCGCCTATGACGCTGAACGTCTGGGTTCGAATCCTGGCGAGACCATGAGAAAAAATTTTCAGCGGTGGTTTTCCCCTCCTAATGCTGGCAACATTTGTTAGGTACTATGCCAGGTAAAACTTCTCTCGAAAGAGGTGTCGCACTGCGTCACGCCGTTCGGACTCGGCTATAAAAAGGAGGCCCCTTATCATTGAGCTTAAACTTGAATCGGACTGCACTCTTTGATATGTTCCTAAGTGGAATGTTCATGGGCAAAATTTGCATTTGCAAGGCAGAATATGGGGAAATATTATTTTTAAAAATTTAGGATCAATTAGATCAGATCCTACAGCATTTGATATAATTGATTTGACGGCATCGATGATGTCATATGGTTCAAAGAGTCCGAAATCAAAAAGCTGATTCGGAGTAAAATCATTGTCAATATTACTTAATACATTCCCAAAAAAGTTAATACTGGACCTTGGTAGAGATATATTAAAAAAACTTTCATTAATTGCATCCAAATCCACATTATCGTCAACTGCTTTATTATCGCCCCCTATTCCAATTAACTTAATATGCCTTCAGATATCTTTTGTATTTAATGTCTCCTGAAATTTCAGCTAAAATTAGCAATTTTTTTGACTTTAATTGTGGAAGTTACTAGATTCCTTGCGCATTTGTAAGCATTATGAAATTTAAATATCCTAAAACGTTTCCAACGGGAGTATAGATAATTTTTTCTCTCAATGAGTGCTTTAACTTCGTTATCGAACCATGGGCTTCCACTACTCTGAATAGTTTTTGGCCTTATTTTGACACATTTGTCAAATAAATTATTTATATTTTGTTGAAAAAAGTTTGCCTGTTCGTCAACAAAGGACATGGTATAGAGCTTATACCACCCAACAGATCCAATCTCCCACAATAGCAAGTTGTAGTCAATGTTCTTAAAATCCCTGTAAGTAAACGTCTTCTTATCATCCTCCATTGGAATACCGAATGTCAAAAAACATAAGTCATGCTTCGGAAATAAGGGTACCGACAACTGATCATAAAGTTCCACATCAGATCTTGAACTTACAAAAACGAAGTCGATAAGAGTTTCTGTTGTTGTTGAATAGTTCGTAGGAGTGTTGGAATTAACAATATATAACCCAATCGATTCCATGCTCGTTAGCAAGCCTGTTTCTTCGAGAACATTGCAGTTAAAATCCCCAGTGAGTACAATATCACTGTAACGAGGTATAATTTCTTTAATGTTTTCTTGGGAGGCATCATATTTTACCCTTTTACTAGGTCGGTATACTGCACCAACTAGTAGCTTCCTTCGAATACAAATATGCGAAGGAAGCTACTTGCTAATGTGCCTCCTGTAACTATTTGGATGCCCAAAAAGTAATTGCGGATTTTTCATATAGTCGGCGTTGACAAATTTTTTCACAGCTTGTGACTCTGTAATTGCATTCTTTCTTCTGTCAGTTATTAGCTGTTACTATTAGCTTGCTTTAGAAAAAAAGTGTAAAAAAAGTATATTTGATTAAAGTTCATTCTAAGTTTTATTGTATTAAAAATGCATTTACTATCTTTTAAAAAATCCGCAATTACTTTTTGAGCAACCCAATAGTTCCGTAAATATAGACGCAATATATCTGCAAAATACCGCCGGTGAATTCGATATACCAAATGGGACGTATCCAAACTCATATTGCCCATTATGCGTTACAAAAGCAGTGTACTTTTTGGATTCTCGCTCAACAGGAACACGGAAGAAACCATTTTCTAGACCTATATATCTGGGCACTCAACAATTTTTGAATGACATCATCTATTACCGACATAGGGAAATTGTCTCGTACAATATTATCATTCAATTTCCTATAGACGCAACATAAACGTCTTATACCGTCCTTCTTTCTCATCAAAACAACAGGTGCACTATACTCGAAACAGCTCTTCTTTATGATGCCCCCTTAAGCCACTCATTTACCTGTTCGTCGACGGTACACTGATCGTGATATGACATTCGTCCGGGCCTTTGTGCAACAGGAATATCGTCAGTCAAGATAATCCTTATCTCTGGATGGATGGATGAAGATACAGGTCTGATAGGATAAAACTCAATACAATTTGTGCAATTCGTATTCAATTTCCTTCGTCCAAATGCTCGGTCTTAACACCGTCCGATATCCAAATTCAAATTATCCAGAACTCCTTTGCTAATTCAGAAATGGGATTGCAGTCCCTTGGAAATAAAACAATGTCCTTAGAAAAGCTATTCTTCTCCGGTGTCACATTCTCTCTACTTAAAATTCTAGTGCCCTTGGAATTGATCATCATGTTAACCTGGTCTAAGATGTCATTCCCTATAACCAAAGGGTAAATTATATCCGGTTTATCTATTGGGTTGCCCAAAAAGTAATTGCGGATTTTTTAAAAGAAGGTAAATGCATTTTTAATAAAACTTAGAATGAACTTTAATCAAATATACTTTTTTTACACTTTTTTTCTAAAGCAAGCTAAAAGTAACAGCTGATAACTGACAGAAGAAAGAATGCAACTACAGAGTCACAAGCTGTAAATATTTGTCAACGCCGACTATATGAAAAATCCGCAATTACTTTTAGGGCAACCCAATAGTTTATATGGAACAACATTTTCCTTGGAATATTTATTTTCGACAATTAAAGAGCTTCTGGCGAAATACCATGCTACGAAAATAGTGTAACGCTTGACAAAAAGTTAGTAACAATATAAGTGCCTTTATCTAAATCTCATATAATCTTTATTGGTCTACGAATTAAGGTTTGGTTGTAAGGTGTACTCCAATCTTAAAATATTTAATTTCAGCCCAATTTTCTCTTAGGGGTGTTTTGGGGTGAGGTGGTCCCCCAGACACTTGGCTCTGAAAAAATATCAGCATCGTGCTCTTCTCTCAAATACCATTTATTAAACCCCATATTGCCATTGGTTTTGAGGGGAGTTTACAGGATTAGGCGTCCCCCAAACACATGGTCCCAAAATTGGTTATCAAATTCGTTTTCTAATCTCAAATACCTTTCATTTGAGCCACATATTGGCATGGTCGAAAAACTTGTACCCTTTGGGGAAGGGTTGATGCCTTAAATACATGGTCCTACATTTGGATATCAAATTCGTATTCTACTCCCAAATAACTTTATTTAAGCCCCATATTGCCATGATCAGTAAAAATTGGTCTTTGAGGGGTATTTTGGGAAAGGGGTAGACCCCCAGAAAATTGGTTCCGAAAATGGATATCAATTTTTGCTCTACCCGCCAATTCTTTTCATTAAAGCCCCACATTAACATGGTCGGTAAATATGCCCGATTTAGGGATGTTTTTGGTGGGTGGTTCCCCAATCACTAAGCCCTGAAAATATATTAGCAACGTGCTCTATTCTCATATTTTTGAACACCATATTGCCATTGCCCTCAAAATTGGATATCAAATTTGTTTTCTAATCTCAAATTACCATTCACTTTAACCCCTTATTGAAATATCCGCTTTGGGGTATGGGCCCTAAAAACTATGAATATCGAGCTCCACTCTCCCAAATTGTCCCAAATTGTCTTGGTGAGCAAATACGTCCTACTTGGGGGTTGTTATGGTGGTGGGACGTCCCCTAGTTGGCCCCGAAAGATGATGTCAGATTCATGGTCTACTCCCAAAAACCCTTCATTTGATCTCCATTTTTTCCTATAGTCGGCCAACATGGCCGGTTTGGTGGGTGCTTTGGGGAATGGGGCGGCCACTCAGTGAGTTGGCTTTGAAAATATATGTATATCAGATTCGTGTTTTACTCTAAAATAGCTTTTATTTGAGCCTCATATTGCAATGGTCACCAAATACTTCCTATTTGGATGGTGTTATGGGGGTGGGGTAGCCCCACTTTTCCCGTACATTGATATTTATCATATTCGTGCTTTACTTTCAAAGACCTATATCTTATATAAAAAAATCAATTTGTGTTTGTTTGTAGGTTTGTTTGTTTGTTTGTTTGTATGTTTGTGTGTTCCTTATAGACTCAGAAACCGCTGAACCGATTTTCTTGAAATTTTCACGGATGGTGCATAATGACCCCGTGGTGAAAATAGGGTACTACATTTTTTGATATCTGAAGGGGGGGCGGACCTTCCCCCTTACCCTAATTTTCAGAAACACCAGATCTCGGAGATGGGTGGTGCAATTTAAATGAAATTTAGTGTGCTCTCATATAGTACCCTAAAAATAAAATGTTGGTATCCAAATTTCGGATGGGGTACCTAGGGAGGCTGCCCCATCCTAAAACCTACTTAACATATATTTAGCCCAATCACTGCAATATGGGACTCAAATGAAAGGTATTTAGGATAAGAAAACGTATCTGATATCCAATTGTCGGACCAAGTGCTAAGGGGACCACCCCAAGCCCCCAAAACACCCCTAAATCGGCCATATTTACCGAACATGGCAATATGGGACTCAAATGAAAGGTATTTGCGAGTAGAATACGAATCTGATATCCAAATATGGGACCACGTTTCTGGGGGTCCACCCCTTTCCCAAAACACCCCCCAACTGGACTTATTTACTGACCATGGGAATATGGGGCTTAAATAAAAGATATTTGAATGTAGAATACGAATCTGATATCCAAATATGGGACCAAGTGTTTGGGGGGCCGCCTCTCCCCAAAAAACATCCCCCAAAGGGGACAAAATTACGACCATAGCAATATGGGGCTCAAATGAATGGTCTTTGGGAGTAAAGCACGACTTTGATATCAATATTCGGGAAAACTGTCTATGGGGCCACGCCACCCCCACAACACCAACCAAATAGTAAGTATTTTCTGACTATTGCAATAAGAGGCTCAAATAAGAGGCTTTTTAAAGTGGAACACGAATCCGATATATATTCTCAAGGCCAACTCAGTGGCCGCCCATCCCCCAAAACACCCCCCAAGCCGGTCATGTTTGCCGACTATGGGAATATGGGGCTCAAATTAAAGGTATCTGAGAGTAGACCACGTATCTGATACCAAAATTAGGGGTCAACTGTCTAGTGGACGTTCCACCACCATAACAACCCACAAATAGGACATATTTGCTCACCAAGACAATTTGGGTCCTAAAGAGAGTGGAGCTAAATATTTATAGTTTTTAGGGCCAAATACCCCAAACCGGACATATTTGCTGACTTTTGCAATTAGGAGTTTAAATGAGATTAGAAAACGAATTTATATCTAATTTTGAGGGCAATGGCAATATGGGGTTCAAATAAATGATATATAGACATATGCGAATAGAGCACGTTGCTGATATATTTTCCGGGCTTATTGTTTGGGAGACCACCCAAAACACCCCTAAATCGGGCATATTTACCGACCATGTCAATGTGGGGCTTAAATGAAAGGTATTGGGGGGTAGAGCAAAAATTAATACCCACTTTCGGGACCAATTTTCTGGGGGTCTAACCCTTTCCCAAAGTACCACACAAACAGCAATTTTTTACTGACCATCGCAATATGAGATATTGACAATCAAATAAAGGTATTTGGGAGTAGAATACGAATTTGATGTCCAAATTTAGGACCATGTATTTACCCCTTCCCCAAAACACCCCCCAAAGGTTAAACATGTTTCGACCAAGCCAATATGTGGCTCAATGAAAGGTATTTGAGATTAGAAAACTAATATCATAACCTATTTTGGGGCCATGTGTTTGCGGACGCCTCATCATGTAAACTCCTCTAAGCCAATGACAATATCAGGTTTAAATAAATGGTATTTAGATGAAGAGCACGATGCTAATATTTTTCAGATACAAGTGTCTGGGGGAACCCCTCACCCCCGAAAACACCCGTAAATCAGAGAATATGAGAATATCGGGCTGAAATAAAGTATTTTAAGAATGGAGTACACCTTACGTCCAAACTTCGTAGACCGATAAAGATCATATGGGATTCGGACAAAGGCACTTATATTGTTAAACACTTAGTCAAGCGATATACAATTTTCGTAGCATTGTATTCCACTAAACTTTCCACTCTTTAATTGTCGAAAATAAATATTCCAACTAAACTTTTGTTCCATATAAAATAAAAGAAGGCGCAGCGGAGCGGGCCCGGGTCAGCTAGTTTATATATATATATCAATTTGTGTTTGTTTGTCAGTTTGTTTGTTTGTATGTTTGTGTGTTCCTTATAGACTCAGAAACGGGTGAACGGAATTTCTTGAAATTTTCCCAGATGGTGTATAATGATCCCGTGGAGAAAGTAGGGTACTAAAATTTTTGATATCTGAAGGGGGGCGGACCCTCCCCCTTAACCTTATTTTCAGACACACCAGATCTTGGAGATGGGTGGTGCGATTTAAGCGAAATTTTGTGTGCTCTCCCATAGTACCCTAAAAATAAAAATTTGGTATCCAAATTTCGGATGGGGTACCTAAAAGTAAGTAGTAAATTTTTAGATATCTGATATCTGGGGAGGGTCCGCTCCGCCTTCAGATATCAAAAAATTTACTACCGTATTTTCCCAACGGGATTATTATGCACCATCAGTTAAAATTTCACGAAAATCGGTTCAGCCATTTCTGAGTCTATAAGGAACATACAAACAAACAAAATTACAAACAAACTCAAATAGATTTATATATATATATATATATATATATATATATATATATATATATATATATATATATATATATATATATATATATATATATATATATATATATATATATATATATATATATATATATATATATATATATATATATATATATATATATATATACATATATATATATATATATATACACTTTATGTACAATCGGAGTATATTAGATATATTACAATAATATATAGCCAATAATAAACTGGTCAATGTGAACGTAGGGTATCAACCATCTCTCTCCATGGAGCTCTATCGTATAGAAGTCTATGCAACTTTTACTACCAAGGATGTCCTAGTTCCAATCGCTTCTATCACGAATAATGACACAGTACTTTTTATACCCTCCACCATACGATGGGGGGTATATTAATTTCGTCATTCTGTTTTTATCACTCGAAAAATTAGTCTGAGACCCCATAAAGTATACATATATTCTTGATCGTCGTGACATTTTATGTCGATCTAGCCATGTCCGTCCGTCCGTCTGTTCGTCCGTCCGTCTGTCTGTCGAAAGCACGCTAACTTCCGAAGGAGTAGAGCTAGCCGCTTTAAATTTTGCACAAATACTTCTTATTAGTGTAGGTCGGATGGTATTGTAAATGGGCCATGTCGGTCCATAACCTGATATAGCTGCCATATAAACCGATCTTGCGTCTTGACTTCTTGAGCCTCTAGAGTGCGCAATTCTTATCCGATTGGGATGAAATTTTTGACGACGTTTTTTGTTATGACATCCAACAACTGTGCCAAGTATGGTTCAAATCATCCCATAACCTGAAATAGCTGTCATATAAACCGATCTTGGGTCTTGACTTCTAGAGCCTCTAGAGGGCGCAATTCTTACCCGATTTTAATGCACGACGTGTTTTGTTATGATATCCAACAACTGTGCCAAGTATGGTTCAAATCGGTCTATAACCTGATATAGCTGCCATATAAACCGATCTTGGGTCTTGACTTCTTAAGCCTCTAGAGTGCGCAATTCTTATCCGATTGGAATGGAGTTTTGCACGACATATTTTGTTATAATATCCAACAACTGTGCAAAGTATGGTTCAAATCGGTCCATATCCTGATATAGTTGCCATACACACCTATCTGGGTTTTGACTTCTTGAGCCTCTAGAGTGCGCAATTCTTATCCGATTGGGATGAAATTTTGGACGACGTGTTTTGTTATGACATCCAACAACTGTGTCAAGTATGGTTGAAATCAGCCTATAACCGGAAATAGCTGTCATATAAACCGATCTTGGGTCTTGACTTCTAGAGCCTCTAGAGGGCGCAATTCTTACCCGATTTTAATGCACGACGTGTTTTGTTATGATATCCAACAACTGTGCCAAGTATGGTTCAAATCGGTTTATAACCTGATATAGCTGCCATATAAACCGATCTTGGGTCTTGACTTCGTGAGCCTCTAGAGTGCGCAATTCTTATCCGATTGGGATGAAATTTTGCACGACGTGTTTTGTTATGACATCCAATAACTGTGCCAAGTATGGTTCAAATCGGTCTATAACCTGATATAGCTGCCATATAAACCGATCTTGGGTCTTGACTTCTTGAGCCTCTAGAGTGCGCAATTCTTATCCGATTGGGATGAAATTTTGCACGACGTGTTTTGTTATAATATCCAACAACTGTGCAAAGTATGGTTCAAATCGGTCCATATCCTGATATAGTTGCCATACACACCGATCTGGGTTTTGACTTCTTGAGCCTCTAGAGTGCGCAATTCTTATCCGATTGGGATGAAATTTTGGACGACGTGTTTTGTTATGACATCCAACAACTGTGCCAAGTATGGTTCAAATCAGCCCATAACCTGAAATAGCTGTCATAAAGGGTGATTTTTTTGAGGTTAGGATTTTCATGCATTAGTATTTGACAGATCACGTGGGATTTCAGACATGGTGTCAAAGAGAAAGATGCTCAGTATGCTTTGACATTTCATCATGAATAGACTTACTAACGAGCAACGCTTGCAAATCATTGAATTTTATTACCAAAATCAGTGTTCGGTTCGAAATGTGTTCAAATTTTGACAAATTTTGTTCAGCGATGAGGCTCATTTCTGGTTGAATGGCTACATAAATAAGCAAAATTGCCGCATTTGGAGTGAAGAGCAACCAGAAGCCGTTCAAGAACTGCCCATGCACCCGAAAAATGCACTGTTTGGTGTGGTTTGTACGCTGGTGGAATCATTGGACCGTATTTTTTCAAAGATGCTGTTGGACGCAACGTTACGGTGAATGAACACATTTCGAACCGAACACAGATTTTGGTAATAAAATTCAATGATTTGCAAGCGTTGCTCGTTAGTAAGTCTATTCATGATGAAATGTCAAAGCATACTGAGCATCTTTCTCTTTGACACCATGTCTGAAATCCCACGTGATCTGTCAAATACTAATGCATGAAAATCCTAACCTCAAAAAAATCACCCTTTATAAACCGATCTTGGGTCTTGACTTCTAGAGCCTCTAGAGGGCGCAATTCTTACCCGATTTTAATGCACGACGTGTTTTGTTATGATATCCAACAACTGTGCCAAGTATGGTTCAAATCGGTCTATAACCTGATATAGCTGCCATATAAACCGATCTTGGGTCTTGACTTCTTAAGCCTCTAGAGTGCGCAATTCTTATCCGATTGGAATGGAGTTTTGCACGACGTGTTTTGTTATGATATCCAACAACTGTGGCAAGTATGGTTCGAATCGGTTTATATAGATGTCATATAAACCGATCTGGGATCTTGACTTCTTGAGCCTGTAGAGGTCGCAATTATTATCCGATTTGCCTGAAATTTTGTACGACGGATTATCTCATGACCATCAAAATACATTTTTATTATGGTCTGAATAGGTCTATAGCCCGATACAGCTCCCATATAAATCGATCTCTCTATTTTACTTCTTGAGCCCCCAAAGGGCGCAATTCTTATTCGAATTGGCTGACATTTTACACAAGTCTCCAACATATAATTTAATTGAGGTCCAAAGCGGACCATATCTTGATATCGCTCTAATAGCAGAGCAAATCTTTTTTTATACCCTGTTTTGCCTAAGAAGAGATGCCGGGAAAAGAACTCGACATTTGCGATCCATGGTGGAGGGTATATAAGATTCTGCCAAGCCGAACTTAGCACGCTTTTACTTGTTTTATCTAAAAGCGCCTCTGGAAATATGTAATCCACACTGTCTTGAAGATTGGACATTGTATCAAGGATAATACAGTCTCCACAGTGCAAACAAAAACAACCTTTATGAGAGCTTTATCTATATCTGAACCAATTTCTCTGAGATACACCAGTTATGTAGAGAACCATAAAAAATTCTCTCTACTAAATTTCGAGTGAATCGGTTAACAAATGACCACTTCATTGCAATATTAGTCCAAATCGGACCAACATATATATGGGAGCTATATCCAAATCAGAACCGATTTTCCACTTTCGATAGCCTTCGTCTATTGTGACCATTCGTCTATTGTGGCCATTCCCGTTGGAGTTTGTCCCATGACTTGCAACTACTATTCTCTTTGTCTTATGCTACACTGACAACACCCGACAATGTTTTTTTTTGTCTTTATAAACGAAAAAATACAAAAAGTTTTATTTCTTTGTTGTGTAGCAGAGTATTTGAAATGCCTTAATACCACTAGGCACAAAACACAGCCATTTTAAGTCATTGATTATTTTCTGTCACATTGAAACGCTGACATCTGGTTAAGCTAAAGAGGAAATGCTTTAATTTGTTCCTCCTTTTTCCCCATTTTTTTACTACTGTCTACTTTCTGGTATTTATCGAAAGTGTCTGACATGAATGTTTTGCCTCCAACCCTCAACCCTTTCTTTGAAACCCATTGAATAAATCTTGCGTTTTCTTTCAACAGCAGCCAAAATCGAATGCGATGGGAAAAATGGTAATCTAACAAAAAAGAATAAAGTTTTAAAAAAATCGGTCAAACCATAAAGCAAAGAGCACAAAAGTACACAGACGACAATGCACATGCAGCGAGCATCAATCGACAAGCTGCAAGCTATGGACTATGCTATGGTAAAGATTGAAGTTAAGGCCGGAAATGAAACTTTGGCCAATGTCACCGAAGGTTTTTAAACTTTTTAATACTTTAACAGACACATGAACATGTTTCCCATGATGGGGGGACTTGTTTTTGTCTTCTTCCTTTGAACACGCATTCAACTTGCTGGCTGCTGCTGTTAGTTCTTTTTAAGTCTTTGTAAAGTAGCAATGCTTAAAAGTTTAATTTATTGAGCCTAAATGCAGGCAATACATTTCTATGCTTTCCTTTATACCCTTTGAGCTAGGCAGTATCATGCCTTGTATGGATGAATGCCAACCAAAACATAGGGTTGAGCTTGAATTTACATTGGTATGTGTTCATGTTTGAAGTAGATTGGATTTCTTTTTCTATAAAAACCAGGACGAAAAAGATTTCGTGACAAAAACCAAAAAAAAAAATCGAGGGCACAGTTATTGCCAATGCAACAAAACATACAAGAATTGCTTTCAGCATATCTGTGGTTCCTGTGTAACTGGCTTGAAACGTTTTATGTTTATGCTTAAGCTCAATGGCAAAAGGCATAAAGCAAAAGGGAAAGAGAAAGCAAAAATGAGAAAATAAATTAAAAATATAATCAGAAAAAAATGCTATTAAAGAAAGTACATTAAAAAAATGCCATCAAAATTTTTGGCTTTATTTATTATTTATTATTATTTTTTTTTATATTTCCCTTTTTGAATTGTTCTTTTTCATCCCACTGTGCTGCAGCTAAACCACCACCATTACCAACTCCACAAACAAAGAAAAAACCTGCTTTACTGTATCATAAGCTCATCATTGGCATTGCCATACACTCACCATGATCATTGCCAGCACTTTGTTAAATCTGGTGCATACTTTCAGGCAATGAGACATAGTCAGCTTAACTATTCAATATCTCTGCAACCATTTTGGTAGTATATGCTCAGGGGCATTTGCCCCTGCCGCTTACCTCTTTTCCATTATAATAGAACAAAAAAGTGCACCCTTTCCAGCCAAACCCTGACTGAGATAAATTTCTCCCACCCACTCACTCAACGGCATAGACAGATGCTTGCAGCTAGTTGGTTGATAACTCATCCATAAAGTAGGCTATATTTTCATTAATAGAACCTTTCAGCCGCAGCGGCTGTAACAGCCTTTTCGCTGGGCAAAACTTTTCATTTTATATTTTCCCAGTTTCAAGGTAAATCCAATGAACGTAATGAGCAAAAGTGATTATTATCAATAAATTATCAGGGAAACAAATTATAAATCAGCTATGAAAAATTTACGGGCTTTAATTAAGGCTCAAGTGGCTGCATGACAACATTGAGTGAGGTGTTCAAAAATAGGCAATTATTTCATCGGCTTTTCCTCGTTACTTAACAGCCTAAAGATAGGAAATTGCTAAAGTCAAATATATAAGGGGGAAAAAAAAAGAAATAAATATTTTTAAATATTCATAAATATGATCAAAAAGAATATGAAAATTGGAACGTAAAACGTTAATAAAAAGCAAATGATACTTGAGTGCTTCATTTAAAATTCATAAGAGGCTTAACTTGTTCAACAACCCGCGTTAGGATGTTAAGTTCCTAAATTCAAGGACAAAGAGGAAACTATAAATAAACAACGTAACGCTCAAATACACCAATTGTCCGTGCCGAACTTTGGATACCTATTACCATTAATAAATTAACCCTTTTTTCTTTAATAACAACTCCATTACCATATCCATAAAAATGTGAAAACAGGAGCTGGTCTGGATCATATTTGATTCAGGTCCCGAAAACTCTTATACAACTTACACAACCCTAAATTGGAAGATCGGTCTAAATGCAGCTATATCTAAATATTGTCCGATCTGGACCGTATTAAGGTTAAGAAGGCTTAAAACAAGTAAAAGTGAGCTGGGTCGGCCGGGCCGATTCTGGATTCTGCTAAAAATTTATATAAAATAAATTAAGTTGAAGGGCATAATTTTATTCTACATACGAAATTTCTGTCAAACCAGCAAAAATTTAAGCTTCTTGGAACGGAGAAAGGACGATCGAGAGACCAGTTTATATGGGAGATGTAGCTGGTTATAGACCGTACTTGGCACAGTTGTTGGAAGTCATAAGAGAACACTGTGTGCAAAATTTCAGCCAAATCGGATAAAAATCACGGCTTGTAAAGGCTCAAGAAGTTAAATCGGGAGATCGATTCATATGGAAGCTATATAATGTTCTTGACTGATTTGGACCGTACTTGGCACAGTTATTGGGAATCATAACAGAACACTATATACAAGGTTCAGCCTAATCGGATAAAAGTCGCGGCTTGTAAGGCCTCAAGAAGTCAAATAGAGAGATCGAATTATATGGGAGCTAAATCAGGTTGTCGACCTATTAGAAGTTTACTTGGCACAGTTGTTGGAAGTGATAACAGAAAAATTTCAGCAAAATCGGATAAGAATTGCGCCCTTTAAGAGCTCAAAAAGTATAATCAGGAGATCGGTTTATATGGGAGCTATATCTTGACCGATTTGAACCTTACTTAGTTGTAGGAAGACAGAATATCATGAACAAAATTTCAGCCAAATCGGACAAAAATTGGGGCATCCAGGGGCTCAAGAAGTCAAAAAGGGAGATCGGTTTATAGGGAGCCATATGAGGTTCTAACCGATTTGGACCTTACTTTGCACAGTTGTTGGAAGTGATAACAGAACACTATGTGAAAATTCTCAGCCAAACCGGACAAAAACTGCAGCTTCCAGGGGCCCGAGAAGTCAAATCGGGGGATCGGTTTATAAAGGAGCTATATCCAAATCTGAGCCGATATGGTTCATTTGCAATCCCCAAAATTTCAAGCTGCAAGCTTTACGCGCTCGACCGCTATCGTGATTTCGACAGACGGACGGACGGACATGGCTAGATCGACTCAGGTCCAAAAATGATTTTGTCTTAAGGAAAATTTGAACTTATTTTTATTATATACAAAGAATTTTTGTAATATTTTTTAAAATGATAAACTATCATATATATCATATTCTACAAAGAATATGATAACAAGTAACAAGTAAGTTTGGATACCCACCACCTCGGGTATATATGTAAATCACCTTCCATCAAAATCCAGTGAAAATTACATACCTTATGTCCCATAGCAATTATATCGATATATTGGGTTGCCCAAAAAGTAATTGCGGATTTTTCATATAGTCGGCGTTGACAAATTTTTTCACAGCTTGTGACTCTGTAATTGCATTCTTTCTTCTGTCAGTTATCAGCTGTTACTTTTAGCTTACTTTAGAAAAAAAGTGTAAAAAAAGTATATTTGATTAAAGTTCATTCTAAGTTTTATTAAAAATGCATTTACATTCTTTTAAAAAATCCGCAATTACTTTTTGGGCATCCCAATATGTTCCGATTTGGACCAAATACTAATAAGTACAAGTCAATGTTCAATTGTATTTAGCAAAATATTGGTCTTTTTAGTAGCTATATCTAAAACAAAACCGATCTGAACCGTATACGACACGGATGTCGAGAAGCCTAACATAAGTCACTGTGTCAAATTTCAGTAAAATCGGCTTGTAAATGCGCCTTTTATGGGGTCAAGACTTTAAATCGAGTGATCCGTCTACATGGCAGCTATATCCAAATCTGCAACGATTTGGGCCAAGTTGCAGAAAAATGTCGAAGAGTCTAACATATAGCACTGTCCCTAATTTCAGCGAAATCGGACAATAAATGAGCCTGTTATGGCCCCAAAACCTAAAATCGAGAGATCGGTCTATATGGCAGCTATATCCAAATCTGGACCGATCTGTGGCAAATTGACGAAGAATGTCGAAGGACCTAACACAACTCACTGTCCCAAATTTCAGCAAAATCGGATAATAAATGTGGCTTTTATGGGCCTAAGATCCTAAATCGGAGGATCGATCTATATGGCAGCTATATCCAAATCTGGACCGATCTGAACCAAATTGACGAAGGATGTCGAAGGGACTGGCACAACTCACTGTCTTAAATTTCAACAAAATCAGATAATAAATGTGGAACCTGTGCAAAATTTCAGCTCAATATCTCTATTTTAAAGACTGTAGCGTGATTTCAACAGACAGACGGACGGACATGTCTAGATCGTCTTAGATTTTTACGCTGATCAAGAATATATATACTTTATAGGGTCGGATATGGATATTTCGATATGTTGCAAACGGAATGAAAAAATGAATATACCCCCATCCTTCGGTGGTGGGTATACAAAATTTTAACCCATTACGCCGAACCTCGACTCCGTTGTCCAATTTTGATTAAATTTTATATATTCATAATTTTGGGAATTTATATTGACGTCGCAATTATATTTAAATACTAGCTGACCCGGGCCCGCTCCGCTGCGCCTTCTTTTACTTTATACGGAACAAAAGTTTTCTTGAAATATTTGTTTTCGACAATAAAAGATCTTTTAGTGAAATACCATGCTACGAAAATAGTATATCGCTTGACTAACAGTTTAACAACATAAGTTCTTTTATGTGAATCCCATATGATCTTTTTTGGTCTACGAATTTAAGTTTAGATGTAAGGTGATGTCTGATTAAGTGGTGTTTTCGGGGGAGAGGTGGTCCCCCAGATACATGGCCCTGAAAAAATATCAGCATCGTGCTCTTGTCTCAAACCATTATTTAAACGCCATATTGCCATTGGCTGAAGAGGAGTTTGCAGGATGAGGCGTCCCCCAAACACATAGCCCCAAAATAAGTTATCAAATTCGTTTTCTAATCTCAAAGACCTTATATTTGAGCCCCATGTGGCTATGGTCGTAAATGTGTCCCCTTTCGGGGAGGTTTTTGGGGAGAGGCGGCCCCAAACACTTGGTCTCATATTTGGATATCAGATTCTCATTCTACACTCAAATACTTTTCATTTGAGTCCCATATTGTCGTGATTGGTCTAAATATATGTTTGGTAGGTTTAAGGGTGGGGCGGCCCCCCTAGGTACCCCATCCGAAATTTGGATAACAAATTTTTATTTTTAGGGTACTATATGAGAGCACACAAAATCGCACCACCCATCTCCGAGATCCGGCGTTTCTGAAAATTAGGATAAGGGGGAGGGTCCGCCCCCCTTCAGATATCAAAAAATATAGTACCCTATTTTCACCATAGGGTCAATATGTACCATCTGTGAAAATTTCAAGAAAATCGGTTCAGCCGTTTCTGAGTCTATAAGGAACACACAAACAATAAAACAAACAAACAAATCTGCAAACAAACACAAATTGATTTTTATATATAAGATTTTGAACTTCAAAAATTCTTGAAAAACAAGTAAAAAGGCGTATACCCACCACCTCGGGTATATATGTAAACCACCTTTCATCAAAATTGGGTGAAAAACGCATACCTTATGCCCCATAGCAGCTATATCAATATATGTTCCGATTTAGACCAAATACTAATAAGTAAAAGTGATTGTTCAATTGTATATAACAAAATATTGGTCTTTTTAAAAGTTATATCTAAAAATAAACCGATCTGAACTATATACGACACGGATGTCGAAAAACATAATATAAATCAGTGTGTAAAATTTCAGTGCAATCGGAGTAAAAAAGTGTCTTTTATGGGGCCAAGACTTTAAATAGAGAGATCGGTCTATATGGCAGCTATATGCAAATCTTGATCGATCTAGACCAAATTGCAGAAATATGTGGAGGGGTTTAACATAACTCTTTGTTCCAAATTTCGGCAATATCGGACAATAAATGAACATTTTATGGCTCCAAAACCTAAAATCGAGAGATCGGTCTATATGGCAGCTATGTCCAAATCTGAACCGATCTGAGCTCCATATTGACGGACGATGTCGAAGGGCCTAAGACAACTCACTGTCCCAAATTTCAGCAAAATCGGATAATAAATGTGGCTTTTATGGGCCTAAGACCCTAAATCGGAGGATCGGTCTATATGGCAGCTATATCCAAATCTGAACCGATCTGAGCCATATCGATGGCAGATGTCGAAGGGTTTAAGACAACTCACTGTCCCAAATTTCAGCAAAATCGGATAATAAATGTGGCTTTTATGGGCCTAAGACCTTAAATCGGAGGATCGGTCTATATGGCAGCTATATCCAAATCTGAACCGATCTGAGCCATATAGACGGAAGATGTCGAAAGGTCTAAGACAACTCACTGTCTTAAATTTCAACAAAATTCGGACGATAAATGGGCCTTTTATTGGCCTAAGACCCTAAATCGGCGGATCGGCCTATATGGGGGCTATATCAAGATATAGTCCGATATAGCCCATCTTCGAACTTAACCTGCTTATGGCAAAAAAAAAGAATCTGTGCAAAGTTTCAGCTCAATATCTCTATTTTTGAAGACTGTAGCGTGATTTCAACTGACAGACGGACAGACGGACGGACATGTCTAGATCATCTTAGATTTTTACGCTGATCAAGAATATATACACTTTATAGGGTCGGAAATGGATATTTCGATGTGTTGCAAACGGAATGACAAAATGAATATACCCCATCCGTCGGTGGTGGGTATAAAAATATATTTTGTCCTAAGCCTTTACAACAAAAAAAATCATTAGTCTATGACCAGTTAGCTAAGAAAGCTGGATTTAATGATTTTGGCGTAAAATCTCACTTGCTGTTTAAAGAAGTAGGATTATTTCCATAAACTTTTTATACCCACCACCGAAGGATGGGTGTATATTCATTTTGTCATTCCGTTTGCAACACATCGAAATATAAAGTATATATATTCTTGATCAGCGTAAGAATCTAAGACAATCTAGACATGTCCGTCCGTCTGGCCGTCTGGCCGTCTGTCCGTTGAAATCACGCTACAGTCTTTAAAAATAGAGATATTGAGCCGACATTTTCCGATATATAGATGGGCTATATCGGACTATATCTTCATATAGCCCCCATATAGATCGATCCACCGATTTAGGGTTTTAGGCCAATAAAAACCACATTTATTATCCGATTTTGCTGAAATTTGGGACAGTGAGTTGTGTTAGGCCCCTTGACATCCTTCGCCAATTTGGCTCAGATCGGTCCAGATTTAGTTATAGCTGCCATGTAGACCGATCCTCCGATTTAGGGTCTTAGGCCCATAAAAGCCACATTTATAAGCCGATTTTGCTGAAATTTGGGATAGTGAGTTGTGTTAGGCCCTTCGACATCCTTCGTGAATTTTACCCGGATCGGTCTAGATTTGGATATAGCTGCCATATAGACCGATCCTCCGATTTAGGGTCTTAGGCCCATAAAAGCCACATTTATTATCCGATTTTGCTGAAATTTTGGACAGTGAGTTGTGTTAGGTCCTTCAACATCATTCTTCAATTTGGCCTTAATCGTACCAGGTTCGGATATAGCTGCCATATAGACCGATCTCTCGACTTAATTTTTTGGGCCCATAAAAGACGCATTTATTGTCCGATGTCGCCGAAATTTGGGACAATGAAATTAGTTAGGTCCTTCGACATCCTTCTTAAATTTGGCTCAGATCGGTCCAGATTTGGATATAATTGCCACATAGACCGATCTCTCGATATAATGTTTTGGGCCCATAAAAGGCGCATTTATTGTCCGATGTTGCCGAAATTTGGGACAGAGAGTTAAGTTAAGCCCCTCCACATATTTCTGCAATTTGGTCTAGATCGATCAAGATTTGCATATAGCTGCCATATAAACCGATATCTCGACTTAAAGTCTTGGCCCCTTAATAGGCGCATTTATAATCCGATTTCACTGAAATGTGACACAGTGACTTATATTAGGCTTTTCGACATCCCGGTCGTATATGGTTCAGATCAGTTTATTTTTAGATATAGCTACTAAAAAAACCAATATTTTGTTATACACAGTTGAACAATGACTTGTACTTATTTGTATTTGGTCCAAATCGGAACATATTTCGTAATAACTGCTATGGGATATAAGGTATGCTATTTTCACCGGGTTTTGATGAAAGGTGATTTATATGTCGAAACCGGATAAGTGAAATGCCAAAAATGTTGAATTTGTGTTTCACTTATCCGTAGTTTAAAGTAAAGCGTAGTTCGGATAAGTGAAACACTTTTTCACTTAAGCGTATGATGGATAAGTGAAACCATATTTTCACTTTGCCGTATCAATTGCGGCTACACACCGATTTTGCTCTCAAAAAACATGCAGAAAGTTAAAAGACAAATGTTAAAGTTCGTATTTTTATTAATAAACGAAACGTATCAAATTCTAATTCCAGTGAAGAAAAAACAAGTAATATACATATACTATTTTGTATATAATAGAAACTAACAAGTGCTAAGTTCGGCCGGGCCGAATCTTATATACCCTCCACCATTGATCGCATTTGTCGAGTTCTATGCGCGGTATCTCTTTTTAGACAAATAATAATATTTGAATAAGAACTGTTATCCTATTAGAGCTATATCAAGTTATAGTCCGATTTGGACCATAATTGAATGCTGATTGACATTTTAGAAGTCATTGTGTAATATTTCAGTTCATTCGGACAAAATTGCGCCTTGTACGGGGTCAAGAAGCAAAATCGGGAGATAAGTTTATATGGGAGCTGTATCAAGCTATTGATCGATTCAGACCATACTAGACACGTATATTGAAGGTCATGAGAGAAGGTACAAAATTTCAGCCAAATCGGATGAGAATTGCGCCCTCTAGAGGTTCGAGAAGTCAAGATCCCAGATCGGTTTATATGGCAGCTATATCAGGTTCTATATCGATTTAGGCCATACTTAGCACAGTTATTGGAAGTCATAACAAAACACCTCATGCAAAATTTAAGCCAAATCGGATGAGAATTGCGCCATCCCTTGGCTCAAGAAGTCAAGATCCAAGATCGGTTTATATGACAGCTATACCAGATTATGAACCGATTTGAATCATACTTAGCATAGTTGTTGAAAGTAATACCAAAACACCACGTGCAAAAACCGATTTGAACCATACTTGGCAAAATTGTTGGATATCATAACAAAACACGTCGTGCAAAATTTCATTCCAATCGGATAAGAATTGCGCACTCTAGAGGCTCAAGAAGTCAAGACCCAAGATCGGTTTATATGGCAGCTATATCAGGTTATGGACCGATTAGAACCATACTTGGCACAATTGTTGGATATCATAACAAAACACGTCGTGTAAAATTTCATTCAAATCGGATAAGAATTGCGCACTCTAGAGGCTCAAGAAGTCAAGACCCAAGATCAGTTTATATGGCAGCTATATCAAAACATGGACCGATATGGCCCATTTACAATACCAACCGACCTACACTAATAAGAAGTATTTGTGCAAAATTCAAGCGGCTAGCTTTACTCCTTCGGAAGTTAGCGTGCTTTCGACAGACAGACGGACGGACGGACAGACGGACGGACGGACAGACGGACGGACATGGCTAGATCGACATAAAATTTCGCGACGATCAAGAATATATATACTTTGTGGGGTCTCAGACGAATATTTCGAGTAGTTACAAACAGAATGACGAAATTAGTATACCCCCCATCCTATGGTGGGGGGTATAAAAATAATTCAGTCTTTTTCATAAGGAACTTTTCAAAACTATGTATATCTGTACTACAAATATATGAATTTGTACATTTTCGTTAAACGCCTTTTATAATGTTATCTTTTGGAAGTAATCTTTAATGCGAGTTTGTGTCATTTTGCTTAAAATATGTTGACATAATGTGTTTTCAATATCGTGCAATTGATTACGTACTTTGGTATTAGCTGTAAAAAAGTAATCGATTTTAAAGCTTCAGAAGCACTAGTATTGATCTTGTGACTATCGCTTTCGTTTTCCGAATTCTCTTCTTCGATTTCTTTCAAGTCTGTTATTTCATCAATGATATCGTTGTCAGTCAAATCTTCACAACAGGGTACATCTTCCTCAATTTCAATTAGATGATTGATTTCATCATCATCCAAAGCATCTAAAATAACATCACTTTCCTTAAGGGTAGCTACATCTGCAGAAATAGTAAAACCAGACTTTCTAAAACAGTTTCGAATTCATTCTGATGTTACGTTTAACCAAGCTCTTTTAACCACATTTAAAGCTTCCAAGATATCAACTTTTTCGAAAAATCCTTCACCGATAAACCAAATTCAAGGTGAAGGAGCTGTTTTGAAATTATGGCCCTGCGGTAATGAGCTTTGAGGGAACGAACAATACCTTGGTCCAGGGGTTGAATTAAAGATGTCGTGTTTGAAGGTATTAAAGTCAGCTTGATGTTGCCTAAAACAGTACCATCCACGCATATATGACAAGCAGCGTTATCAAAGAATAATATAACTTTTTTCTGCCTTTTAAAATTTAAGCTCTTTCATAATATCGGACCATATAGCACTTGTCATCCACGCTTTGGCGTTCGCGTAGTAATTTACCGGAATTTCATTATTTTTAAAACATCTTGGGTTCTTCGATTTACCAATGCAATAAATATGTTTGTCCGTTCCATTTATGTTCGTGATAAATAAAATTGATAACCTTTCCTTTGGCATTGTTTTCCCAGATGGAGTATTTCATCTATTGGCTAAAGTGCTTGTAGGTAAGGCTTTGTACAAAAGCGCAGATTCATCCGCGTGGTAAATGAAGTCTTCACCATATTCCGAGAGATAAGTTGGAAGCATCTTTGTTACCCAATCATTTGCTTCTGCAGTGGCCGCCGAGCTCTTTTCGCCATGCATTTTTTTAAAATGAATATTTTCCCTTTTCTTCCATCTACCAAGACATCCAATAGATGGGGAAAAGTTCACATTCACATTGTTAAAGGTCCGGTTTTTGTGGCCTCTTTTGAACGCATGTCTTTGAACCAAATAGACAACGCATCCTCGACTTTTTTGCTAGAGCCCGATCTAAGGCGTTTCATGGACACATTTTTGTTTTGGTGTGCTGCATTAGAAATGGATGTCTCCTTCTTTATAATGTGAGTTATTGTTGCAGCACTACAATTAAACTGCTTGCTGATATTTTTACGAGGTATTCCAGCTTTTAACTTTCAATTATGAGCAATTTATTTTGAAGTGTTAAGCATTTGTACTTGCTGGCGTTATCCTAAATAAAAATTAAATTAATTGAGAGTTTCTTTATAAAATAATAATAACTTACCATTGCTGAAAATATATTTAACTTTTTTCTTTTTGTCTGTGTGCGCTCAATCTTATAATTACTTTACTTCTTAGAACTTGACCAAAATGTAAAAGCAGTAATGTAAACAAAAGGCAGCCATATGATTTAACACAGAGACGGTAAACAATCTTTATACAGGGATGTTTCATATTGATTAGACATGAGAGTTTTCAAACACGTTGTAGATTGCTTTTTCAAATTTACAATTTTTCATTTATGCGATCTTAGTTTCATATAAAACAAGCAATTGGGGACATATAAACTGTTTCAGTTTTGCGGTATTTTCAGTTAAGCGGTTTTCACTAAAGCGGACTCAGTTGCATTATATGAAGCCAAAAATTAATTGTAGTCTGTGTTCGTTTTCAGTAAAGCGGGATTTTTCAGTAAAGCGTATTACAAATATGCGGTTTCGACTGTATACCCGAGGTGGTGGGTATCCAAAGTTCGGCCCGGCCGAACTTAACGCCTTTTTACTTGTTTATTTTGCTCTAGTTTTAACTTGTCTCAACAGGATATTGTCCCTAACTTGACAATCTGTTTTAAATGCTTCTAGCCCGCTTCTCTGCGCCTTTTTTCTAAAAAATTCTCTTTTCTATAGAAATTTTTTCGATATATTTCTATTTTAATACCCTCCACCACAGGATGAGGGCATACTAATTTCGTCATTCCGTTTGTACACCTATTCTTGGTCGTCATGCCATTTTAAGTCGATCTAGCCATGTCCGTCCGTCTGTCGAAGCTCGCTAACTTTCGAAGGAGTAAAGCTAGGCGCTTGAAATTGTGCACAAATACTTCTTATTAGTGTAGGTCGGTTGGGATTGTAAATGGGCCAAATCGATTCATCTTTTGATATAGCTGCCATATTAACCGATCTTGGGTATTGACTTCTTGAGTTTCTAGAGGGCGCAATTTTTATCCGATTTGGCTGAAATTTTGCACGTGGTGTATGGTCTAAATAGGTTCATAACCTAATATAGCTGCCATATTAACCGACCTTGTGTCTTGACTTCTAGAGCTTCTAGAGGGATAAACTCAATTCCGATTGGGCTGAAATTTAGCTTGAAGTGTTCTGGTATTTCAACAGTCAGTTCATAAACTGATATAGCTACCATATGAACCGATCGCCTGAGTAGACTTCTTGAGCCTCTAGAGGGCGCAATTCCTACCCAATTTGGCTGAAATTTTGCATTACATGATTCGTTATGACTTCCAACAACTGTGGCAAGTATGGTTTAAATCGGTCCATAACTGGATGTAGCTGACATCAGGGACGTAGCCAGGATTTTATTTTGGATATGGGCCCTCCCCATATTCTTTCAAAATCGAAAATTGCTTAAATTCTTCCGTTACTGTGAAATTGGTAAATATACCTCAAACTTTTTTTGAAAATTGTGGTCGCTATTTGGAGCAGGAACTGACCCCTTGGCGGTTACATTAAGTCATAAAGTCAGAGCTGAATTTGAACTGATTGCCAACATACTATTTGTAGGCCGAAAGCCTTCAAAGAGTGGTTGTCTTTGCTAATGTCTTAGCTTTATATTGAAAGTTTCAGCGAATCAGCTTACGAGTATTTTGAAGAAATTTTTTCATTAGCGCTCATTTTTCATCAATAGTTTTTATACCCTCCACCATAAGATGGGGGGTATACTAATTTCGTCATTCTGTTTGTAACTACTCGAAATATTCGTCTGAGACCCCATAAAGTATATATATTCTTGATCGTCGTGACATTTTATGTCGATCTAGCCATGTCCGTCCGTCTGTCCGTCCGTCCGTCCGTCCGTCTGTCTGTCGAAAGCACGCTAACTTCCGAAGGAGTAAAGCTAGCCACTTGAAATTTTGCACAAATACTTCTTATTAGTGTAGGTCGGTTGGTATTGTAAATGGGCCATATCGGTCCATGTTTTGATATAGCTGCCATATAAACCGATCTTGGGTCTTGACTTCTTGAGCATCTAGAGTGCGCAATTCTTATCCGATTGGAATGAAATTTTGCACGACGTGTTTTGTTATGATATCCAACAACTGTGCCAAGTATAATTTAAATCGGTCCATAACCTGATATAGCTACCATATAAACCGATCTTGGGTCTTGACTTCTTGAGCCTCTAGCGTGCGCAATTCTTATCCGATCAGAATGAAATTTTGCACGACGTGTTTTGTTACGATATCCAACAACTGTGCCAAGTATGGTTCAAATCGGTTCATAACCTGATATAGCTGCCATATAAACCGATCTTGGGTCTTGACTTCTTGAGCCTCTAGAGTGCGCAATTCTTATCCGATTGAAATGAAATTTTGAACGACGTGTTTTGTTACGATATCCAACAACTGTGCCGAGTATGGTTCAAATCGGTCCATAACCTGATATATCTGCCATATAAACCGATCTTGGGTCTTGACTTCTTGAGCCTCTAGAGGGCGCATTTCTTATCCGAATGGAGTGGAATTTCGCACGACGTGTTTTGTTATAATACCCAACAACTGTGCCAAGTATGGTTTAAATCGGTCCATAACCTGATATAGCTGCCATATAAACCCATCTTGGGTCTTGACTTCTTGAGCCTCTAGAGGGCACAGTTCTTATCCGATGTGAATGAATTTTTGTGTTATGATGTTATGTTATGATATCCAACAACTGTGCCAAGTATGGTTGAAATCGGTACATAACCTGATATAGCTGTCATATAAACAGATCTGGGGATTTGACTTCTTGAGCTTCTAGAGGGCGCAATTCCTATCCGATTTGGCTGAAATTTTGCATGACGTATTTTATTTTTACTTTCAACAACTGTGTCAAATAAGGTTCAAATCGGTTTATAACCTGATATAGCTGCCATATAAACCGATCTGGGATCTTGACTTCTTGACCCCTAGAGGTCGCAATTATTATCCGATATGCCTGAAATTTTGTATGACGGATCCTCTCATGACCATCAACAAACGTGTTTATTATGGTCTGAATCGGTCTATAGCCCGATACAGATCCCATATAAATCGTTCTCTCTTTTTTAATTCGTGAGCCCCAATGGGCGCAATTCTTATACGAATTGGCTGAAATTTTACACAGGTCTCCAACATATAATTTAATTGTGGTCCGAACCGGACCATATCTTGATATCGTTTTAATAGCAGAGCAACTCTTTTCTTATATCCTTTTTTGCCTAAGAAGAGATGCCGGGAAAAGAACTCGACAAATGCGATCCATGGTGGAGGGTATATAAGATTCGGCCCGGCCGAACTTAGCACGCTTTTACTTATTTGATTTCATTAGGACTATTGGTTTTAAATGACTTTATTTCCATAAAATTTTACGCAAACAATTTGAAAACATTATGCAACTTTAATTGTTAAATACATATATAAAATAGTAAATTTTGACCAATTTTATGAAGAACCATCTAAATTCTACTTAAACGATGTCGCTTATTTCTTCTTCGAACCTTAATAAAATCGATCGAAAATCTGTTTTTGATGGAAAAGATGTCCGATAAAAATTTAATCCAACTATTGTCGTATATGCTTATAATTTGTATCATATCTTTATAAATCCTTAATTTTTATTAATTTGTTGAATATAAAATAAGAAATTTTTTTTTTGTCTTTTAGAGCGAAGAATATTTAATTAAAAAATTTTTCGTTTTGTTTCTTTTTCGAGACGAGCGCAATGATCGGAGATTTGAATGAGCGGTTTCGAACCTGGACTCACGGAGTTATCTTGAGTTCGGAGCCATTAATACAACACCCAAATGATGCACACAAATGACATGTGTATGCCACGGAAGTTAAGTAATCCTAAAGAAAAACAAGTAAAAAGGCGTTAAGTTCGGCCGGGCTGAACTTTGGATACCCACCACCTCGGGTATATAGGTAAACCACCTTTTATCAAAATTCGGTGAAAATTTCATACCTTATGTCCCATATCAGTTTCATCAAAATATGTTCCGATTTGGACCAAATACTGATAAGAACACTAGCTATATCTAAAAATAAACCGATCTGAGCTATATACGACACGGATGTCGAAAAGCCTAACATAAGTCACTGTGTCAAATTTCAGTGAAATCGGATAATAAATGCGCCTTTTATGGCAGCTATATCCAAATCTGGACCGATTTGGGCCAAGTTGCATAAAAATGTCGAAGAGTCCAACACAAAGCACGGTCCTAAATTTTGGCGGATTCGGACAATAAATGCCTCTTATATGGGCCCAAAACCTTAAATCGAGAGATCGGTCTATATGGCAGCTATATTCAAATCTGGACCGATCTGGGCAAAATTGAAGAAGGACGTCGAAGAGCCTAGCTAAACTCACTGTCTCAAATTTCAGCGACATCGGACAATAAATGCGTCTTTTATGGCCCCAAAACCTAAAACCTAGATATCGGTCTATATGGCAGCTTTATCCAAATCTGGACCGATCTGTGCGATATTGCAGAAGTATTTCAAGGGGCCTAACTTATCTCTCTGTCGCAAATTTCGGCGACATTGGATAATATATGAGAATTTTATGGGCCCAAAACCATTAATCAAGAAATCGGTCCATATGACAGCTATATCCAAATCTGAACCGATATGGACCAAATTGAAGAAATATGTCGAAGGGCCTAACACAACTCACTGTCCTAAATTTCAGCAAAATCGGACAATACATGTGGCTTTTATGGGCCTATCACCATAAATCGGAGGATCGACCTATATGGCAGCTATATCCAAATCTGAACTGATCTGAGCCAAATTAACGAAGGATGTCAATGGGCCTTACACAATTTACTGTCCCGAATTTCATCAAAATCGGATAATAAATGTGGCTTTTGTGGGCCTAAGACCCTAGACCGGAGGATCGGTCTATATGGCAGCTACATCCAAATCTGGACCGATCTAAGCCAAATTGACGAAGGATGCCGAAGGGGCAAACACAACTCACTGTCCCAAATTTCAGCAAAATCGGGTAATAAATGTGGCTTTTATGGGCCTAAGACCCTAAATCGGCGGATCGGTCTATATGGGGGCTATATCAAGACATAGTCCGATATAGCCCATCTTCGAACTTAACCTCCTTATGGACAAAAAAAGAATCTGTGGAAAATTTCAGCTCAATATCTCTATTTTTAAAGACTGTAGCGTGATTTCAACAGACAGACGGACAGACGGACGGTAATGTCTAGATCGTCTTAGATTTTTACGCTGATCAAGAATATATGTACTTTATAGGGTCGAAAATGGATATTTCGATGTGTTGCAAACGGAATGACAAAATGAATATACCCCCATCCTTCGGTGGTGGGTATAAAAATACATGGGGCGGAAAAGAACAGCTAGTGTGAAATACTTGTGTTGAAGACTCCACTCCTAATGTTTTGAAGACTCCACTCGTAATGTTTCGAAGACTTCACTCCTATTTCTTTTGTAATTTTATGCCAAAATCATTTAATCCAGCTTTCTTCGCTAAATGGCCATAAAATATTAAGAAAATGATTTCTGTTTGTAGGAAAATGTTGCGCGAAACAGAAAAGCATAATAAAAAGACTTTAAAAATGTTTATGGAAGACGTTGTGTAGTCAAATGCAAAATTTATAGAAATTTGCGTCCAATATTTCTGTTTGGGGAACTTTTGTGGTTGGACGAACCCCGGGTTTCTTGAACCCAACTTTTAATACAATATTCTTATTCTACTCTCCAATACCTTTCATTTGATATCCATATTGTCTCTATCGGTCCAACCTTGCTTTTTGGGTGGTGTTTTTGGGGTCCGCCCCATCCAATATCAACAAATTAGAAAGCCTATCCCTCCTTCCTGACCATATTTGTAGTCTACTCCCGAATACCTTTTATTCGACTCCCATGTGACCATTAAAGTCTAATAAACCTATTTTATGGGGTTTTGGAATTGAGGCAGCCGATCCAATTTTGGCTGACATTTTGCACAATGACATCTATTATAGTCTCCAGCAGCCAAATCAAGCATGGCCCGAATCGGTCGATAACCTGAAATAGCTCCAATAGCTTTGCAATTTTTATCCATTATCCTTTGTTTGCCTACAAAGAGATATCGGGCAAAAAAATGATAAATGAGATGTATGATAAATGGGTATGTAAGATTCGGCCCGGCCGAACTTTTCACGCTTTTACTTGTTGTCACTCGATTCGTTCGCCAAATCATTGAAAACAGCCTTTTTTCCTTTATAAAATCAGCTGTTTTCAATTACTTGGCGTACGAATCGAGTGGCAAAACGAAAAAGTGCTTATCGGCACGCCACTTGGGCTCGACTATAAAAAGGAGGCTTCTTATTTTTGAGCAAAATTTTCAATCAAACCCGCTCCACTGAGCTTCGCTTTCAAGACGTAGAAAAATGTCACCTCTGTAACGTAACCTACTCACTAATAGCTCTGATTCTGCGTACATTCGTTGAGCCTTCCCTTTAACAGTTTAACACAAAACTTGGATATTCGCACTCTACTAAATAAATTTTAGTTTATAGCTAAGATAGACACTAAAACTACTTGAAAAACTTATTGTTAAGGCCCGTCTTAGGGTGGGAAATTTAAAAAATAATACAGCAAACAGCCGCAACGAAATTCCTATACCTTATTTTTCTCTATTTTACGGACCTATAGGTTGCCATAACAAAGATAAATGCTACATGATCATTTTATACCACTCTGCTCGTGGTGGCGTCTCCATTCAGTAGATCCATTTGCAATCTGAAAAGATAGCGCTTATTTAAATGTTAGTGCTGCAATCGATATGGGAAAGGTTTAGACTTTAATACCCAAAATAACTTAAAGTTCTCCGTTCCATGTCGCCCCGATTTCTCAGTGGTGGAGAACTAATTTTCCGGTCTTTATATTAGGTGCGGTGTCGACAGTTCTTAGTAATTAAGCCATGAACATGAATGTGTTTCCCAGCCGCACTTTGTTTGGACTTGTCTAGGAAAAATGGAGGCCACCTTAATGTTAAGGTTTGCAACTGCTCCTATCACACTGAACGTTATAACTTTGATCGTCGCGAAATTTTATGTCGATCTAGCCATGTCCGTCCGTCTGTCTGTCGAAAGCACGCTAACTTCCGAAGGAGTAGAGCTAGCCGCTTGAAATTTTGCACAAATACTTCTTATTAGTGTAGGTCGGTTGGTATTGTAATTGGGCCATGTTTTGATATAGCTGCCATATCAACCGATCTTGTGTCTTGACTTCTTGAGTCTCTATAGTGGGCAATTCTTATCCAATTGGAATGAAATTTTGCATGACGTGTTTTGTTATGATATCCAACAACTGTGGTTCAAATCGGTCCATAACCTGATATAGCTGCCATGTAAACCGATCTTGGGTCTTGACTTCTTGAGCCTCTAGAGGGCGCAATTATCGTCCGATTTAACTTAAATTTTTCACGTAGTATTTTGGTATTACTTCCAACAACAGTGCGGAGTATGATTCAAATCGGTTCATAATCTGGTATAGGTGTCATATAAACCGATCTTGGATCTTGACTTCTTGAGCCAAGTGATGGCGCAATTCTCATCCGATTTGGCGGAAATTTTGCATGAGGTGTTTTGTTATGACTTCCAAAAACTGTGCTAAGTATGGTTCAAATCGGTCCATAACCTGATATAGCTGTCATATAAACCGATCTTGGGTCTTGATTTCTTGAGCCTCTAGGGTGAGCAATTCTTATCCGATTGGAATGAAATTTTGCACAACGTGTTTTGTTATGATATCCAACAACTGTGGTTCAAATCGGTCCATAACCTGATATAGCTGCCATATAAATCGATCTTGGGTCATGACTTCTTGAGCCTCTAGAGTGCTCAATTCTTATCCGATTGGAATGAAATTTTGCACGACGTGTTTTGTTACGATATCCAACAATTGTGCCAAGTATGGCTGAAATCGGTCCATAACCTGATATAGTTGTCATAGAAACCGATCTTGGGTCTTGACTTCTTTTTACTTTTATTTTTAGGTCGCTGTTAGTGTGGAAACAAAATTTAGCTTAAATCGTGCTATCCATCTCCGAGATCTGGCGTTTTTGAAAATTCGGGTACTTCAAAATATGAAGTACCCTATTTTCACCACAGGTCCATAATGACCATCTTTGAAAATTTCAAGTCGGTTCAGCCATTTCAAAATCGGTTCAGCCGTTTTTGAGCCTATATGAAACACACAAACAAAACAATCAACAAACAAACAAAAATTCATAGATAGCAGAGCCCGGCTCGCATCGCTGTGCCTTAATTTTCAGCACACGAAAAATATGTTTCTTATTTTTAGTCTAATAAGATTTTTCAGCAATATTTTTTTTCCTATAGAAATTTTTTGTATTTATATCTAATTTTTTCTATGGCAAAGATTGGCAATTAAACACAACACAAAAAATTAAAAAATAATACTTCAAACAACCGCAATGAAATTCCTGTACTTTCTTTTTCTTTATTCAAAGGACCGATAGGTTGTCATAACAAAGATACATGCTGAATCATAAATTTTTACCACTCTGTCCTCTATCTGTTCATGTTAGCTTCTCCAAATTATCGCAATTTATTGGCTGTTTTCAATTGGATCAACTAAATCCAATTGGATCAAGTTAATCCAATTGAAGACAGCCAAATGGCGGTAATTTAAATGTTAGTACTACGCTCTCGTGGTGGTTGTGTATGAATAACCATTCATAGACAACCACCATACCATATGACTACCTATTAAATAGTCATCATTTAGTCTTTTTTTAATCAAATCAAATTGCCATATTAAATAATTTACCTGTTTAATTTGCGAGTCTATATGTTTTGTGCAGTGGCGATAGTTCTTACTATTACACCATGTAAAACTTTTAAACAAAGAGATATTACCTAGCAACACGTCGTTCGGTCTTGTCTATCGATGAGTTAAAAATGGTTGCAACCTTAACGTTAAGGTTTGCAACTCCTATTATCACGCTGAACATCACAATTTCGGAGCTATGGCGTCCTACATTTATTTGTGTCCCCACACTTTAATTAAATCACACAGCCTCCCTTTAGGTCATTATAATTGATCGACTGTCTTGGGGTGAGGTAATCCGCTAGATATATGAGCAGAATCATGAGATTAGATTCGCAGTTCATAACCTTATACCTTTAATTTAAACCCATATTGTCATATTGGTGTATACAGCCGTTTGGTCGAGGGCGTCTATATGAGGGTTGTGCGACACTGCCACTTGAGCACAAATTTGAACGACACAAATTAATAGGTCAAATAACCTATTGGGGGCGATTTTATGAGGTAAAGCACCACCTAGATTCATGGACACAAAGTTTAATGTCATATTCGTAATCTGCTCTCAATTGCCTTTCATTTGAGTCTTATATAGCTATGATCGAGTAAAATTCGTATTTGGGGGGCTTGTTTGGGGTGGGGCGACCCGAAAATACTAAGACATCATTTTTATACCCACCACCGAAAGATGGTGGTATATTCGTTTTGCCATTCCGTTTGCAACACATCGAAATATCTATTTCCGACCCTATAAAGTATATATATTCTTGATCAGCGTAAAAATCTAAGACGATCTAGACATTACCGTCCGTCTGTCCGTCTGTCTGTTGAAATCACGCTACAGTCTTTACAAATAGAGATATTGAGCTGAAACTTCGCACAGATAATTTTTTTGTACATAAGCAGGTTAAGTTCGAAGAGGACTATATCTTGATATAGCTCCCATATAGACCGACCGGCCAATTTAGGGTCTTAGGCCCATAAAAGCCACATTTATTATCAGATTTTGTTGAAATTTAAGACAGTGAGTTGTGTTAGGCCCTTAGACATTCTTCGTAAATTTGGCTCAGATCGGTCCAGATTTAGATATAGCTGCCATATAGACCGATCCTCCGATTTAGGGTCTTAGGCCCATAAAAGCCACATTTATTACCCGATTTTGCTGAAATTTTGGACAGTGAGTTGTGTTAGGCCCTTCGACTTTCTTTGTCAATTTGGCTCAGATCGGTCCTGATTCGGATATAGCTGCCATATAGACCGATCCTCTGATTTAGGGTCTTAGGCCCATTAAAGCCACATTTATTATCCGATTTTGCTAAAATTTGGGACAGTAAGTTGTGTTAGGCCCTTCAACATTCTTGAATTGGATATAGCTGTCATATAGACCGATCCTCTGATTTTGGGCCTTAGGCCCAAAAAAGCCACATTTATTATCCGATTTTGCTAAAATTTGGGACAGTGAGTTGTGTTAGGCCCTTCGACATCCTTCGTAAAATTTACCCTGATCGGTCCAGATTTTGATAAAGCTGCCATATAGACAGAACTCTCGTTTTAAGGTTTTGGGCCCATAAAAGCCACATTTATCATCCGATTTTACTGAAATTTAAGACAGTGCGTTGTGTTAGGCCTTTCGACATGTTTCTGCAACTTGACCAAAATCGGTTCAGATTTGGATATAGCTCCCATTAGACCGAACTCTCGATTTAAGGTTTTGGGTCCATGAAAGGCGCATTTATTGCCCGATGTCGCCGAAATTTGGGACAGTGAGTTAGGTTATGTCCCTTGATATACTTCTGCAATATGGCACAGATCGGTCCAGATTTGGATATAGCTGCCATATAGACCGATCTCTCGGTTCTAGGTTTTGGGGCAATAAAAGGCGCATTTATTGTCCGATTTCGCTGAAATTTGGGACAGTGCGTTGTGTTAGACTCTTCGACATTTTTCTGCAACTTGGCCAAAATCGTTGCAGATTTGGATATAGCTGCCATGTAGACCGATCTCTCGATTTAAAGTCTTGGACCAATAAAAGACGCAATTATAATCCGATTTCACTGAAATTGGACATAGTGACTTATGTTAGGCTTTTCGACATCTGTGTCGTATATGGTTCAGATCGGTTTATTTTTAGATATGGCTACTAAAAAGACTAATATTTTGTTATACACAATTGAACAATGACTTGTACTTGTAAGTATTTGGTCCAAATCGGATTTTGATGGAAGCTGGTTTACATATATACCCGAGGTGGTGGGTATCCAAAGTTCGGCCCGGCCGAACTTAGCGCCTTTTTACTTGTTTATGTCATATTCGTAATCAACTCCCGAATACATTTCATTTGAG